>NC_136071.1:20268381-20438381 GCF_964261635.1 Lissotriton helveticus | reverse complement strand
AATGATAATAAAACAATGTTATTATCATTTTATTTTTCATCACAGAGATGCGTCCTGGGGGCGGGCCATCCTGACGACAGCAGCAAGCACGGAGGAGGAGTGGTGGGCACTGCAAGTGCGCACGTTGCTTTGGTCGGTTGTCTTAGGAGGACCGAACCAACATGTGCATTGTGCACTTATATTTCTCCAACCTGAGCTGTGTTGCACAGCTGGGTGGAGGACAAGCCAGCACCAACCAATCCCAGAGCTTCTGTCATGCTGGGTAATAGTATTGCCAGCATTAGAGCAGCGTCTGGATTGGCGTAGGGCAGTGTGGGAGCCTCTCCACTAGCAGCAGAGCAGCAAAAGAGCACAGAGGAAGCAGGAGGCAGGTAAGTTATCCATTATTTTTTTTCATTGTTGTCTCTAGTGCTGCCCCACCACTTTTCACTGACAGCAGCCGCCACTGATGACAGGCAATTTGGTGACTTTTCGTACAGTGTATATTGGATGGGTAACTAACATATTCCTTCTGCAAGGACCAGGAAAAAGAGAAAGTTTAATGTAAACTGTCAATGTCCTACTTGATCAGTAAGTGTCACTGTGAGATCAATGCTTGTCCCTCCTTTCCCAGGGTGCACTTCAACGTATTAATATAGGAACAGCCCTTTACGACTGCAGTCAATGTGCAAGCAGTATATGAGGCCTACTCGCAAGGAAAATTTACATACGAGTTATTCTACACATGTAACTTTACTCCTACAATTTGTATTAAATGTTCTACTTTTGGCTAATCACCAGTTTGTGTCTAAATTTACTACAAGGTGTAGACGTACATGTCTCACCCGCCAAAATAGAAGGTGGAGGCTAATTTACGAGTCGAAAATTACTATAACCAAAATTAATCCAATGCAATAGTAGCTCAGGGCTGGAGTAAGTCCAGTACCACACACGACCGACAAATGGTGATGCAACACCCTTGCATAGAAAATAATGCAGGTCCGGACTTAAAATTGAACCCTAAAGAAAATAATGTCAAAATAGTTTAATTTATCTTGATGTTTTACAAACATATATACATGTAATTTACTGTTAAAAATATGTATACATAAAAATGATAAATATGTTAATCTTTTTCATTTAAAATAAGTCTAAATGTATTAAAAAAATAACATTAATTTACATGCATTATATACAAAATCTTTTCAATTTTTTGAGATAATAAATAAGTATAAACATTTTACGTTAGGTGGGATTTTCTAAACTAAATCTTTAAAAATTAATTTTAATGTATTATATATTTAAATCAATTAAATATTTCATACAAAATTAAGTTGTTTGTATAAAGCTACGGAGATCGCCTTATGGTTAGGTATAGAGAAAATTAGAAAAGTTTATTAAACTTTAAAAAAAACTAAAAATAATATTATGATAAATAATAATGTAAATTCGTTCTATATATTTATTTTAAATGTAGAGCAAAATTAAAATTGCTTCAGCACTATTAACTTAATTTTAAATTAAGTATTTAAATACTTTAAGTATATTGATTGAAACATATTTTTTACAGATTTATTAATAAACGAACCACCTAAAATTATTATGTATTAAACATTACAAAAAGGTATGCATATAAGTAGGTAAATTATTGTAGTTACTTAGAAAACCCAAATATATTTATTTATAAATTAAAAGGTAACTACAATATTTTATTATAAAATAATACTGTTGCATTTATAAATACATTAGTAACATGCAATTAAATGAATATATATTTTTAAGAAGTCGAAATGAATTTATTCATACAATATATCCTATGAGATTTTATTTAAAGTCACTTATCTCTGTTATTTTCCTTGGGCCCGATTCACAGAACTAACTTAAAACAAAATCCTAAAATTACTACTTTTGGTATTCACAGAAGTTAGAATTTTGTCTTAAGTTTGTCTTAAGACAGACTTAAGTTCGGATTTTGTCTTAAGTCTGTTTTAAGTCTGTCTTAAGTCTGTCTTAAGACAAACTTAAGACAAAATCCTAACTTCTGTGAATACCAAAAGTAGTAAGTTTAGGATTTTGTCTTAAAATAGTTCTGTGAATCGGCCCCTATGAGAGGATATTGCAGTACCAATGGTTGACCATGTCTGAGAGCTGGACTTACTCCAGATGTGAAAAGGAGTAGGTTTACTACTGTTTTGTGCCCTTTAGGCTCCAAAAACGTTAAAAGGGCAGTTTGAGAATAGCAGTGAGTTTACTTCTTTGTGGGGTGGTGTATGTGTCCCTAAATATCTCTCGAGCACACCCTTAACCTTTCCTTAAATCCCCCTAAACTTCTCCCATGTAGTAGTAGGCATTTTCCTTATTCCACCCACTCCCCCGTCCCTTTCATATTTACCACTAAATAGTAAATATACATATGTGAAGCTCATCCCACAGAAAAGATAGGAGAGGTGGTTCGGAGATTTACACTCGTTAAGTTTGTGACTTGAATTTTGTAGTAAGTCAGTAGTATTACTGCAGCACTTCTATACGTGCTACTCAATGCAGTTTGTGAAAGTGCCTCGAGATGCAACCGGTGTGTGCGCTCGCTTCCTGCATCCCTTGGTCACTTTGGTGTTATAGAACAGGCTGCAGACATTTGTACAGCCTCGTTTGTAAAACAGATTGCGCTGCTGCACATGTACCACCAATATAATGCTATCAGGGCGTTCCCTCATTCGCACATGAAAATGGCCCCGTTCTAATAAGGGAAAAATTTGCCTCTGCACCAGAGCCCTGTTATAGATAGAAATGCAAAGAAGCTGTCACGCTGCGCACAGCAAAGAGATGGTACAGTCAGTGCATGCACCCCACCCTAGGGTACCCCGGGAAGGGTGGATAGGTGTTATCATGGACTGTCCCAGACATCTCCCTGCAGGTGAATACCGTCACTCACGGCACCCGCCTGCAGTGGGAGCTCGGTCCCCTCTTGTAAAGTAGGCTGCTTGTACCCGGCACATTGAACGATGGACTGGATGCTTCAAACCTCTACTAATGCGATGTCACCATGGCGATTAGATCACAGCTGTGCCTGTCACACAGGTTTGCTATGGCAACGACCAAGGCAATGCTTCCTATATATGATACCGGCCCAGGTGTCTTATAGGATTAGTATTTGATTATCCATCTGTAGAAGATAACAAACATCAGCAAAGATCGCTGCAACCGAGGAGTATGACTTTCTCATCCCTCGGAGACTACTATTTCACTGTTTTACCACATATTATTTTATCAGCAATTATTACAAGCGTGTTTCCTGCACCCCCTTCCCTAGGCACCAGGTGTCGCTGTAGGAGCCGCGCATGGCTCTTCCCTTCCCAGACCCTCTCCTACATCAGCAGCATTCCCAACTCCAGCCAGCAGAGGGCACATTAAACCAACATTTGACTCATTGCAACACAGACTTCATCACTTCAGCTCCTGTCTTTCCCCATCCAGCAGGTGTCGCTGTAAGATCAATGATTGACAATCTTGTACTACTTCACTATCACACACCACACTGGCGGTAGCAGCGGTGCCACAGGGCCTACCTAGCAAGGGGATATTATCTCTAAAAGGGCATCATAGGGCTCGCCACTCTCTAGAAGCGATTTTCTCGGAATCGCTACCAGTCGCAGTCAGCTGAGGTCCTACCAAGCCCATCTTTTGCCACATAAGCTTTAACCACTTGGATGCTGAGCCCCTGGTACCACTTCAATGTAATTTCCATTGAAATCAATGGAAACTCCATGACGAGCTGAGCTCATCATGAGCGTCGAAGGGGTTAAAACTTCAGCATGGCCTGCATCTCCCTTCCGCAGCTGGCCAGCAGGTGTCGCTATAAGAGCAGATTTGTCCTTGCCTGCCTTGTATTTTCTTTCCTGCTTTCTTTCAGTGGTGCTCATGGTCTGCCTGTGTCCCTGTCTTTCAGAGTTTCCACCAATCACAAATATCACCTTCCGGACAGGTGATAACTACACCATGATCACCTGGATCCCGCGGGAGAACCAGCGCAACATGGAGTTCCAGGTCAAATACATGAACAAAGACAGTAAGAAAGAAGAACTCTCTGGTTTTCAGTTTACCCTTTTCACTCGTATTTGTGTATTCCACTTTCTCTCTCTAGCTCTTCATATAACCTCCTAGTCTGACTCTTACCTTGGAGGAACCTTTCATGTCCACCTGAACTTAGAGCCACCTCCAGCTTGCACCCTGACCTCACAATGGGGACCCTTGCCCCCTGAGACTGACCTTTGATGTCCCTTCCTCTCTCACTATTAATACAAGAGAACCATCCTCTCTCCCTCTGGCCTCAGAAACGCATCCCTTAAACTGGGACCACAGAGATCTCTCCCCTTTCCCTCTGACCTTAGATACACCTCGTCTCTAACTCTGAACATTCAGACACTTGCTCTTATGGCACCTCCCCTCTAACACTGAACATATAGACGCCTTCCCTCGCGCGTCATCTTTAGAGCCCTCCTTGCCCTGCTCTGACTTCAGAGTAAAATGGGAAGATAATTCAACAGTCAAGAAAAAGGAGAAATTTTTTTTTAAACTAGGGACAGGCGGTGAGCACAAATAGGTGGACCCTTCAAACTCTGTCTTCTGGAATATCTTCACTCTGACCTGACCTCCTCCCCTCTCTCTGGTATCAGAAATATCTCACTTGTCACTCTGACCTCCACCCCACTCTCTGACCTCAGACACATCTCACCTGTCACTCTGACCTCCACCCCACTCTCTGACCTGACCTCAGAAACATCTCACCTGTCACTCTGACCCTCACCCCACTCTCTGACCTCAGAATCATCTCACTTGTCACTCTGACCTCCACCCCACTTTATGACCCCAGACACATCTCACCTCTCACTCTGACCTCTGAAAGAGTTGCCCCTTCCACTATGACTTTGTAAATAGTTTCAATTCTTCTCTAGCCTCAGCAGTACCACCGCTTCTTGCACTGGCCTTGTAAGGACTTCCTGTTTTATTATCACCTAGAAAGACCCTACCCATTAACTCAGGCCTTAAAAGGATGTCTGCCCTGCTACAACTATTACAAGACTCTCCCAAGCACATGCCTGGACTCATCAGCACAAGAGCTTCCTTCTGACCTTGGACAGCTCTTAACCAAGGACTTCACTCCATTATTCTGTCCTCAAATGACTCATCTCACTGTAGACACCCTGGAACTCGTTCATGTTTAATTTATACCTTTAGTTTTTTGTAAGACTTTCCACCTCCTTTTCAAACCCCAGAAGGCCCCTTCCTCTTGCGCCCACCACACAACGACCTCCTCTCCTCACACTTAAGAAAGAACATTTTCCTCTTTATCAAACACAGAGGTCCCTTCCCTCTTGTTGACTTCAAAGGCCATGCCCCCATTGCTCTGTTTCTCTAGAACAAATGTCCCTCCCTGCTCAGAGCCTCAGAATCCCCTACACTTTCCTTGTGACCTCACATGGACGTGCACGCCCTTCTGAAGAGTCTTCTTCACCTGTTATGGCTCTGAATGACCTTTGTGTCTCCCTCTAACCTCATAATTTGCTTCGTCCACCCTGTGTTGCCTAAGATGGCCATGTCTCTCCCTCTGAGCTCAGAATGCTCATCCCTCACTTCTCTGGTCCCTTGGACAGCCTCCCACTCTGACTTCTAAGAACCCTCTCTTGTCATCCGGGTCCCAGAAGGATGTCTTATTTTTGCGCTGATTCCACCACCTTCACTTTTACTTTTCTCAAAAAGGACCATCCTCTTTCATTTTGACCTTTCGAGATGTTCCTCCAGTCTCCTCCAGCTTACGGTTCTGACTTTGTAAAATGTTTGATTTTGGTCTCTCCTGAGTGGGATCTTCCTCCCTCATGCTGATGCCTTGTCCTGATCCCTGACAAAGGCTCCCCTTTTGCTGTGACCTCTGAAAGTCTTTCCCTTTTGATTGTAATCACAAAGATCTTTTCCAATATTGGAGTTTGTTTCCAGGTTTATTTAAAAGCATTTTGGCGCTCAAGTGATTCCTTTCTCACCATAGAACAGGCATCTCTATTTGAAGCACCAAATGTCATCTGGGTCTAAAAACAGAGGAGGAGTTTTGTGTTCTGTGTAGGTGTGAAGTATAAAACACAGCACAGGCTGCACACACATGCCATTACATGTTTAGTGTACATTGATGAAGACATGATATCCGATCCATGTAAACTCTGAATATTGATGTTGCGTTGAGGCCCCACGCTTCCCTCCAGCACATAGGCGTATCTCTTAACAAGTCCTGTTACACTACATCTACTTGGCCGACTTCATCCTCTTTTCAAATCAGATATAACTCCAAAAATATCTGTTTTCCTTCCATTCTGCAGGTGAGGAAAAATGGCGATGGGCCGGCAACGTGAGCTCCACACAGTCGATTTACCACGTGGGGGGACTGCTTCCGGGAACCAGCTACAGAATTATTCTGGCAGCCTGGAACCAGACGCAGGAAGCGGTCATCTGGGATGCTGAGGTGCAGACCACTGGAATAGGTGAGTAGAGTACCAGTCTCAAGGTGAAGTACCTACGTCTACCAGACGGATAGCGGAGCCTTGGGTAGGGTGTGTTGTGGTTGGCCTTGTGCTCAATTAATTTTGCCTTCTAGGATTTGCGTAGTTTCTCATGGCTTGGGAAATACTGCCTGGTTTGAACTGGTTTCCACTGGATTGGCTTGGTCATTGAAAAGTAGGGAGCTGAGATTAGGTGGGCTTCAGGTTGTCGTCAAAAGTTGGGCTTGTGTTGAGTTGGTACAGGTTGGCTTGTTTTGGGTGACCCTGTTTGAGTTGACTGAGGCTGAGGAGTTAGGGCATGCTTAGGTTAGCTGGCTCCAAAAGTGCTGCTAGAGGTTAGGCTGGCTTGGGGTGGGTTTGTTTGATGTTGGGTTAGGTTGACCCACGGTAGCTGCCAGTCACATTAGCCCCTCTCCAGCACTGGGTGTCTTGCGTTGTCATCATAGGAACACTTCTTATCACTCACAAGTCCCACGGTGTCTTTATCTCACTGAATTAGCCCTCTCACCAATCAATCGCACACACACAGCAAAGGTAACATCCTGCAGATAGTGATGACATCACTTCCTACACTCCAATAACACCAGCTGCCCCCTGTGGAACGGTCAGTCCCCTGTCCACTTCACTTCCTGTCCAATATGGCGCATCCTCTTACCGCGGTCAGCATAACACCACCAAACAGGCGTCTCCCTCCCTCAGAACTTCCACCAATAATCAGTTAGCTGCGTCTTCAGCTACGCACCGCGAGGCCCCCCTACTATGTGCCTACATCTGCACCTTAATGCTCTACATTGATAATTCTGCACAACACAACTCTGTTACATAGATGGGATGGAGGCCAAAAGGCGATTCTGCTGCTATATCAAGCAAGCCTATGATATGCTATGATATAATATGATATATGATATGATATATGATATGATATGATCTAGATTTGTTTAGCGCTACACTTGCCTAACAGGCGTCAAGGCGCTTTTTGCCAAACCCTCAACATGGCCCGATGACGGGGTCAATCACAAACCTACTGATTAAATATAGTTTATTAAACTACAAGTGTCTAAAAGCTGCAAACCAATTGTTACAGATGAGCAACATTTTCCTTATTGGACAACACATCCCTGTAAACACAGCTCCATTGAGCATTCAGTTGCACTAAAGCACAAACACTCATTAAACACTAATCTTAGCAGCTTCACATACAAGGTTTCCACTGGCCCATACAACAAACAAATGAAATATTACGAGAGTGCGTGCATAAAAGATTCATGTACTGACTGAAAGCACTGGATGGTCACTGGGTGATCAGTTAAACACTGACTCTCCACACAGCTCTAACAACTAAGCGCCAATCACAGCAGCCTGAGCACTGCCACCTCTGCAGTGGCAGCAAAGTGGGGTACACGCTTCTAAGCTACGCGCCCAATAAGCCCCAGGTCCAGCAACACCGAATCCCATTGTAAATCCTCCTCTGCTAAAAAAAATAATCTTTATTCAGGAGCTCCACAAATTCGGCCAATCAGCTCCAGCCTGCACTGCACAGCCATTCCAACTGGTCCGTCACCCAATGAGCTCGCTTCAACGCTCTCACACGTGCAACCCTCACACTCCTCTTCAATGCTATGGCTGTCTCTTCCTCCAGTGACTACAGCCCCCCCCCTTCTGTCACAAACCCCCTCACAGGAGATTCACTCATCCACATCTCACGACTGCCAGCACCCCGGCACCACCAACACCAGTGCGGCGTGTGCGAGACCTTACCCCAGCTCTCAGCACCATCAACCACCAGGACCACAAGGATATGCCGCAGGAGACGGCAGAGCAGAGCCACACGAAGGGGCAGATTCATCATTGTTTCACACGGCGCAGCGCAGCAAGCCACCTCACTGCGCTGCGCTGTGTGCAAGGGGAGGGGCAGGAATGTGCCGTATTTATCATCATACAACGCTTTCCTGTCCTTTTAGTGCGCAGGCGCACTTTGGGCTGTCTAGCGCCAACGCAGGCATCCTTGCTTCATGGTTCAAGGCATTGTAGGTAGGATTGTGTTGATGCAGGAAGGGGGACACACAAAAGCAATACTGAGAGGCGTTTTCCTCTTATGACGCTGCACTCGTAGAAAAAGGAAAAAACAAGGGGAAATAAAGATATTTCTCCTCGTTACACCTCACCTGAGGAGGCGTAGAGTTTTGACGCATTCCCAGGGCTACCACTAATGGTAATTATAAGAATGCGCCCAAATCCATGGGTGGACGCGTGGGAACACGCACTCTCCACCCATGGAACATCTCCCAACCACAGAATAACGCAAGGCAGCGATTCACGCTTGCGTTACTCTAGATTTAGCACGCCATGCACGGCCACGCAAGGGGGCCTTGAGTGGCCCGATAGATCTCACGTAGGTTTTGCTTCACCCTTGTCCCCCCTCACGTGGCACGTGGTTTCGGAGTCCGGAGTTCGTTCGGCTTTAAATGGGTTGGATTGCTTTGTTGTCTCAGTTGGCTCGCATTAGAGTCATTTCTTTGGTTTTACTTGGTTTGTGATGAGTTAGCATGGACATGAAGACACCTCTACATGGATTGGGTTTGCTTGTGTTGTGTTGGCTTGGGTTGGGCGGTGGAGTCCGGATGGGTTGTACTAGGTTTAACGTGTAAGAGATGGCTGGGAGCATCAGCACAGACGGAGCTGCGGTGCAGTAAGTTGGGAACTGTTGCTTCACTCCACCTTGGGTGGTCATGAGTTGTAATGGTCCTTACTGGGTCTCTGTGGTTTAGGATTGTTTGCGCCTTTACCAGTTTCACTCCCTAACATTGATTGTCTCCATCCTTCTCCCCTCAGCCTCTGTGAAGAAACATGGCGGCTTCGCCACCGAAGGTTGGTTCATCGGCCTCATAAGCGCCATCGTTCTGGTCATCCTGATTCTGCTCATCCTCTGCTTCATCAAACGCAGCAAGGGAGGGAAGTATTCGGGTGAGTACGAGACTTGTGAATACTCTAGTGACACTGGTAAGGGCTGAAGACGGTCCTCGTACAGTGGGACGTAACTGTTAACAAGAGTTGTAGATGCTTCTGACAAGGTGGGAGTAGCAGGAGGACCTCTGTGGTCCCCTGAACCTGTCTGTCCAGCAGAACCACATAGAGAGAAGCGTTGGAACATGGCTGGGAAAGATGTGCCTGTTTGACTTTTTCTGTCCTGCCCCTTTTTCCCCTGAGTGTTTTCGACAGTCTCTAAGGCCACTGAGAGCGCACCGTGATTTTTGACCGTCCGCTAGCCAGGCTCAATGTTTTGCTGGCCCGAAGAGGCACCCAAAGCGCACACCCACCCATGTTAGATGGGGGCTTATGCACCCTCACCGTGCACCAGAGCGAGTGGCAGCAAGTGAGCCCTGAATCTGCAGTTCAAAGACACAGTATTTACACCCACACCCTCAGGATGGAGAAGGCCCACAAGCCCTCCATGAACAATGTGTACAGCCTCCTGTAATTGGGGCCCTTGACTCTCCCCTCCACGTGTGTTGTCTGTTGTCAGTATGTTTGCACAAGACCTGTGTGTCATGTGCTTGCAACAGCTTGTACTGTCTGAACGGTTTCAATGAATGTCTGAGAAATTGAGGCTCAGGGTCAAGTTGTCTTCTGCAGACATGACAGCCTTTATGCCACTGTTCTTGGGGGCCGCGTGATAGAGGCCACCCGGATGTTTGAATCGGTCAGAAGGCACCAGCATCCTGCCAGGTGCAATCATATGTCCAGCAGCATCACCTGAACCCCCCTGTGCTGAGCTGAGGGTTGTCTAGTAGCAGAGAGGCAGCTCCTAGGATTTCTGGTCACTCCATTGGGGAGAACGACCTTTACAACCCGTTTGTTACACCGTGATACCCTAACAACGCGGTCATTACAATGCAAGTCATTACAACGATTTACGCTGGATGGCGCTCTACACTAAGGAATCGTATGATTTACTATTCCAACACCTTCCCTACTGTTCCACACACTGGAGTTGGAATAGTAAATCATACTATTCCTAAGTCCAGTGCCTCTAGCGCAAGTCATTGTAATGACTTGCGTTGTAATGACTGTGTTGTTAGGGTATCGCGGTGTAACTACTGCGTTGTAACGTCATACATTCCTCTATTGGGAATCCATAAACCTGACCGCAGGTGTCTGCCCCTCCACTGTAGAGCCCTGGAAGACAGCCCACCCTCCCATGGACAACTGAAGGTTAATACATTTAAAAGCAATGTGGACTTTGGCTAGTCCTGGCTGCCTCTGCTTTCCTGGGAGAAAGAATGACCCCCTCATGATGATATGTTGTGTTGAGGTGGATATCTGAAGACGCCACACAGAAAGGCGCCTGACCTGGAGCAGCATTCTGGAAGCCTAAGAAGTCTTTCTGCTGTGCCCTGGAACACCTCTTTGGGCCCCAAGTGGACAATATGTTGGAAAAGAGAAAAATGGACACCAAGATTGTGAAATCCATTAGCACCTTTTGTAGGCAGCAACCCAGTGGCGGGGCTAAGTCCTCAAACCCCACCCCCGGCCGGGCACAAATCTACCACTGCCAACAGCAGACCTTTTGCGAGTCTGAGGCAGGCGGATGATACTCAGGGGGTGGTTACCGGGGTAACAATGGCAAGAGAAATGTTAGTGGTGGATCCAGCACAGGAGCTTCCGCTCCCAAGCACTGACTCACCCACCCCCCTCTGCCCCCTCCCCCATCACATGACACCTGTAGGACTTCCACCCTCTCTGGGAGAAAATCACAAGAGATGAGAGCATGCTTGAAGTCGTTCAGCAGGGCTACTGCTTAGAATTCTGCACCCCCATGCCCCCCACATATCACCATGCTGCCACACCATGAGTCAAGGCCACCACACTCTCCTTGAAGAAAAGGTTTAAGAACTTCTTCAAAAGGGCTCAATACAGCGTGTGCTCCCATTCCAAAGGGGCAAAGACATCACTCAGTGGAGTGCTTCACCCCAAAGAAGGACGACTCCCACTGGTACATCTTAG
Organism: Lissotriton helveticus; assembly: GCF_964261635.1. NCBI lineage: Eukaryota > Metazoa > Chordata > Amphibia > Caudata > Salamandridae > Lissotriton > Lissotriton helveticus. The sequence continues at coordinate 20,426,853 of NC_136071.1, read as the reverse complement.
AGCTGAGGCCACTGAACTGGTCCATCCTGTCAGAGCACTTTCCGGTGACAACTTTGCAGAGCGTCAGCCGACCGCTCCGCCAAGGGGACTTCACGACAGCACAAGATCTAAAGGACACCTACTTCCTCACTCTATCCACCTAGTCCACATCCCGTACTTTCACCTCATGGCAAGTGGACAACATTAGAAACTCAAAGCTCCACCCGCTGGAGTCACGACAGCTCTGAGGGTCTTTACCAAATGCCCAACAGTGATGGCTGCTCATCTTTTAAGGGCAGCAGTCCTGTTTTCCTGTCCCTCAATGACTCACCGATCAAGCGCAGCAGCTGGAACCATGCCAAGCACACACTCAAACAGCCACAGTCCTGCTTCCCAGTCCAGGGTTCACCATAGAAGTCTCACCTCCAGTCCCAACTGGTCCAGCCTTGACTGGGTCAGTCTGAAGTGCTGTCACAAGTAAACCCTCTCCCAACCAGAAGGGTGAGGGCCTTTCAGCCGCTGCTGCCTCTTCTCTAGCCCACTCCTCTGTTACCCGTAAGAACTGTGATGAGGCTCCAGGGTATGATGATATCGGCATAGCTGGGGTGCTGCACGCAGATTACATGTGCACGCACTCCGACAGTGGCTTGCGAGGCAATGGTCGCAAATGGAGGTTCGCTAGAAAGATCTAGCGATGCTAAATAGCAGCACTCAGCCCTCTCTGCAAAGGTGGGACAGCAACAACGTGTTGCTTGTGAGGCCTCTTCTGGACCCTCTTCCCCAGGAGACCATCACCACTGTAGCATCGCGCTCTGGGTGCGGCGCACATCTTGCGACATGACTGTGCGGTACTTGGAACCCTCGCACTCATGGTCGATGCATCAACTACCTACAGCTGCTGGACACCTCCCTATGTCCCAACCCTCAAAGCCTTCGACAAACGTGTTCAGAGCAAAGTTGTCCTATAAAGCCAGACAACATGGTTGGCCAAGTTTTACATACAAAATTGAGGGGGGAGGTGGGGGGGAGGTGTTTACTCCACCCAGCGGTCTTTGTTACCACAGGTCATGTGGCACTGGCAAATCTGCAAGAACATTAGTCCTGTAGCAGGAAACCGACCAGTGGAGGACAGAAGTTTTGCAGACATAATAAGCAGGACTCATCAACAAGTACACGCGTAGGAACTCCTTCCGCATGTCCTAGACTGGTACTCCCAACTCTGGGCAGCCCCAGCTATCAGTGCTCTTCGCCACCCCAGGAAGCACAAAAAGCTTCAGCACCAGACACCAGTGCCCACAGTCCACGTGCAATGCACTGTGGGTGAACTGGTCAAGTATACTCGCTTACTTTTTTTCTCCTCTCCAACTGATCCCGTGCATGGGGAGGAAAGTGGGGCAGGTGTCCATTGCCAATATCCTGCTGGCGCAAATTTGGGGAAGACAGGCCTGGTACAGGATGCGCCTGGAGACATCCATCAGTCCTAAGTCACAAGAAGCTTTAATTCCATCTGGACCTTCTCATAACAACAAGGCCAAATCAGCAACCCAGATCCAGAGCAGCTCATCCTAGCAGTTTGACACCGGAGATTTTCACGTTTGGTTGAGTGACCCTCCCCGATGAGCCTCTGATGCTGTGCGAGACACGTAGGGACACTACATGCACATGTTGTGCAGCCAAGAGGAATATAAGTGTCCACTACTGCACATTGAAGCAACCAGCCCTCTTCTAAGTCAGGGTTCAGGAAATCACATGTTACTTTTTACACCTTTAGAAACACCGCTATACCTCTCCACCTCGCCACTGTTGCGGTCCGCATGCAGAAAGGGGAACACTCATTTCTTTTCAAGATTCCTATGGCTAAGGCACTCATGGAGGAAATCAAAAGAATAGTACCCCCAAGACCACTTTCAGCCCTATTGTGGAACCTTAATGTAGTTCTCACTAGTCTTATGGGTCTGCATTTGCACCCCTCTACTCTTGTAACCCTCATTTTCTTTCCTGGAAGGTGGCCTTTCTAGTAGCCACAACTTCGCTCAGCTGCATCAGTGAATTACAAGCACTAACACAAAGTTAATTCCTCCTGGACAGGTATGCTGTGTTAGTTCTAAGGGCTTCCCTGTCCTTGTGCACCTGAACAAAGGGTTCTAGGATGGCGAGTGCTTTTAATTCACTGGTGCGGCTGAGCGAGGTAATGGCTACTTGAAATGCCACCTTCCAGGAAAGAAACGGAAGGCTTCGTTTTCACATTAACCAGACTATTGAGCTTCCTGTATTCTTTCCACAAGTTGATTTGGTAGCAAAAAGCTCTTGCACACTCTTTACGTGATGCAGACACTCATGTACCACATTGACAGGATTAATTCCTTCTGAAAAACTAAACAGCTCTTTCCAGCCTTTGCGAAACTCCACAAAGGCCACCCCATTTCCAAGGCAGGCGTTGCAAGGTGGCTTGTCAAATGTATCTAAACCTGCGACACCAAAGCTGAACATGTATTCACTGTTCTCCCAGGAGACACTCTACCTCAAGAAGGGAGCAACCACGGCTTTCCTAAGTAACATTCCGTTAGGAGACATCTGCAAGGCAGCTACCTTGTCAACACCACACACCTTTACAAAGCATTACTATGTGGATATCTAGCCCGTCAACAGGCTACGGCTGGTCAGACCGTGTTAAGAACATTACTCCAAACATCTGTGTCACCTGTGTGCTACCAACACTTGGGAGGAAACAAGCTTTACACGTGCTTCTACAGCCACACATGCCGCGAACAGAAGAATTGATCCCATAACAATCTGTGTGTAGTGCTGTAGATTCACATGTGCCCACCGGCCTCCCCGGAAGCTGGCAATGATATCATACACTCTTTACTTCTTTAACAACTTAAAGTGATACACATCACTTCTCTCACCCGCAGAGCGGAAAACAATTTTGGGTGGAGTTGATACCAATGTGCATTGTGGCTCATGAGAGAAGTTGCTGCTCATCCTGTAGCTCAAAAGTTTTTTAAAGGTAAACAAGTTGTAATGTCTGTGCCCAAAACTAGATGGCAGGAGAATGCAGAGCACGTGACTCTAACGCACTACACGCTACGAACAGATGCTTATAGGATAAGAACCAATATCCATTCACATCATGGGGGTGGAAGAGCCTCCCATCCTCCCACAGGGACGGGGAGGGCTTGGATCTTAGGCAGAAGATGCCAGGACATCAGTCATCAAAGCTCTGGATGATAACTTCGTGAGAGTTGGTGGCCTCTGACACCGATGTAAGACTTCCTGGCCTCTGACACAGGTGTGAGATTAGGGGGTCTCTGATGCCAGTGTGAGACTCCCTGGCCTGTGACAATCTGACAAAAAGCTTTGGGAGGGGATTAAGCCCCCTGGTCCTTCTGGGTGGGACAGATCCTGCCTCTCAGGCATCTCACTGTGACATGATTAAGGCTGGGCGGATAACTCCGCTCCGCCACCGAAGTTTACGGAGTTTTAAAACTCAGCACTTCGTTTGGAGTGCGAAGTTTTCCAAAACTCCGCAATCGCAGCGGAGCAGCTCCTGCGGCTGTGGCCCCACTCACCTTCTGCTGCTCGGCTGCTTCGTTTCAATTGATTAACAGTAAGAACTGCAGTGCGCAGTGCGCATGGCGTATTGCGTTAAGGCATGCCTGACCCCAGGGTCGAAAGGCTTCCAAAGCCAGGGAGCAATCAGCCCCCGCTAAAGCCCTGGTCCCCACGAGAGGCTATTAATTAATTGAACGGGAGCAGCTGCTGGCGAGTGCAGCCACAGGCAGCAGGAGCAGGCAGGACACCGATGTGGGAGTGGAGGAGAAGTTAAGTCTCCCGGCCAGCAGGCCTTACTACGCGGGAGTGGAGGGGGTGGTTTAGTGGGAGGGGAAGCGGAGAGGGGTGGGTTTAGCAGGAGGGAGGAGGGCGTGTTTAGCAGGGGGAACAGGTGGGACAGGGGGGCAATGAGTGACTCCGCCAGCCACAGAACTCTGCGGAATTTCACAGAGTTTTCTAGTAACTCTGTGAAATTCTGTGGACTGCTACTACGCAAGCTCCGCCCAGGATTAGACAGGATGCGGGTGCAAAGCTGCCCTGCCATTGGTTGCTTGCAGATCAGCCTCCCTCACATGTTTGTCAGGGGCAGGCAGTGTAGGAGGGTAGTGGTGCCAACAGGCACTAGGTACCTCTTGCCCACGGATGTTGGCACTGACTCCTGTTCACCGTCTCTCTCTGTCTCCACATCCTCACAGTGAAGGACAAAGAAGACACCCAGGTGGACTCCGAGGCCCGACCCATGAAGGATGAAACCTTCGGAGAGTACAGGTAGGTGTGTGCCAGCCCCTGGTGGCACTGCTTGTGTTTGTGGCTGGACTTTTCTCTGCCTCATCTTATCCCAGGTGCCTAACCCTCCTTTTCATTGCTCTTCCTCATGCCTCAGATCCCTGGAAAGGTAAGTGTGGCCTCTCTCACGTTCTCTCTTTGTGGTGTGCACTCTGCAGTGTGTGTCTTCTGTTCATCACATTAGGCAGCCAGAGCTCTGCTGTGTGCTCTCCTCCCTTTGTGTCACCACCTCAGTGTCTGCCAGGTGTGATGCCAAAGGCCCCAGCGGGTGCACCCGGTCCTGCTCCCTGCCGGCACCACAATGCAGCCATGTTGGTTGGATTTGTTCCTTATTTATGTATTAAAATATTTAGCCACAATAACATTTTTTTTTTAAATGTTGTTGAAAAGCTCTGTAGCAGAACAAAGCACGGTGAGCAGGCGGCTGGGGCGACAAACACTGGATTCATATTCAGGAGTTACAATTATCAGCCATTTGTGACTGGTGCCACACTAGTCTGTAAAGCCCATGCATACATCACCAAACAAAGGCCCCAATTCACAAAGGTAAACTTACACTTTTGTGTATGTTTACTACTTTTTGGTATTCACAGAGGTAAACTTTGACCAAAATTGTAACTTTACTACTTTACAATATTCACAATAGTAAACTTAGACCAAAATTGTAACTTTACTACTTTACAATATTCACAATGGTAAACTTTGACCAAAATTTTAACTTTACTAGTAGTAACTTACCTTTGTGAACATCGAAAAGCAGTAAAGTTAAACTTTTGGCTTAAGTTTAACTTTGTGAATACCGAAATTAGTAAACAAAACAAAAGTGTAAGTTTACCTTTGTGAATGTGGCCCAAAGAGAGGAGCATTCTAGAATGCCTTCCTATAGGAGGAGAGGGCTGTCAGGCTCTGTTTTAAGCTCCTGCATTGAGAGCAGCCCTTGAGGGCTGGAGGAAGTCAGCCCCAGTGGAGGGATCCTTCTTGATAGAAAGAGCTAAGGTTGGATGTAGCCATGAGTTGAGTGAGGCCAGAGGATTCTGGCTGTCAGATTGTAGTAGGTGAGAAGTAGAGGTATAGAAGGGTAGGGTGTCAGAACGTTAGTCAGGAGCACGTCAGCACGGACACCAGTGTCAATGACGCGTAAGGTGCCCTGGCTTTTACCCAGGGCCTGCACGCCTGATGGTGCCTGTAATCTAAACACACATCTCATGGGCCAGGTTTACTTGGTAGAAGAGAACGGATTGGTGCTTTGCTCTGTAGAATGGAGTGGGTGGACATACATCATGTATGTTCAATGCTTGGTAGCAAACAAGAGAGGCAGTAATTAAACACCCCATGCAGCTAAAGAAGAACTTGTGAAACTGGGTCTGGAGGCAGGAAAATAGAACAAGACAGTTATTCCCCAACACATCACATGCAAGTCATCTGACACACTCAGTGCAGAATCAATTACATGTGTGACTTATGGCACAGTCAGTGCAGACCCTGACATACTGAAATATGTGGAAGAGTTAGTGCAGTCGGGTACATAATACACACATGTGTGAGATGTGACACAGTGCAGAGTCAGTTACATGTTAGACACTCGCCTAACACGTGACACATTGTAGAATCAGTTACATACTCAACGTATGACTGACAAGTTACACACTCAGCTCGGACTCAGTTACATGAGTGACTTATAATGCAGTTATTGGAGAGTCTGACATACTCAAACATGTTTAAGAGTAAGTGCAGTTGGTTACATAATAAACATGCGTGTGAGATGTGACACAGTGCAGAGTCAGTTACATGTTGGACACATGCCTAACATGTGATGCATTGTAGAGTCAGTTACATACTCAAGATAGGACTGGCATATGACACACTCAGCTCAGAGTCATTTACATGAGTGACTTATGACACAGTCAGTGCAGAGTCTGAAATACTAAAGCATGTGGAAAAGTTATTGCAGTCAGTTTACATAGTATACACATGCCTGAGACGTGACACAGTGCAGAGTCAGTTACATACTCAACATATGACTGACTTTCAGTTCGGAGTCAGTTACATGAGTCTTATGAGACACTTCTTGGAAAGTCTGACATACTCAAACATGTGGAGGAGTTAGTGCAGTTGTTTACATAATAAACACACGTGTGAGATGTGACACAGTGCAGAGTCAGTTACATGTTGGACACATGCCTAACATGTGATGCATTGTAGAGTCAGTTACATACTCAAGATAGGACTGGCATATGACACACTCAGCTCAGAGTCATTTACATGAGTGACTTATGACACAGTCAGTGCAGAGTCTGAAATACTAAAGCATGTGGAAAAGTTATTGCAGTCAGTTTACATAGTATACACATGCCTGAGACGTGACACAGTGCAGAGTCAGTTACATACTCAACATATGACTGACTTTCAGTTCGGAGTCAGTTACATGAGTGACTTATGAGACACTTCTTGGAGAGTCTGACATACTCAAACATGTGGAAGAGTTAGTGCAGTTGTTTACATAATATACACATGTGTGAGACGTGACACAGTGCAGAGTCAGCGACATGTTGGACACATGCCTATCACATGATACACTGCAGAGTCAGTTACATGTTGGACAAATGCCTAAAATTGTAACACATTGTAGAGTCAGTTACATACTCAACATATGACTGACATGTGACACGCTCATGTCGCACAGTCAGTGCAGAGTCTGACATTTTGAAACATGTGGAAGAGTTAGTGCAGTTGAGTACATAAAATACATATCTGTGAGATGTGACACAGTGCAGAGTCAGCTACATGTTGGACACATGCCTAACACAGGACACATTGTAGAATCAGTTACATACTCAATATATGACTGACAAGGAACACTCTCAGCTTGGAGTAAGTTACATGAGCGACTTATGAAACAGTTCTTGGAGTGTCTGACATACTCAAACATGTGGAAGAGTTAGTGCAGTCAGTTACATAATATACACATGTGACACGCTCATGTGTCACAGTCAGTACAGAGTCTGACATTCTCAAACATGTGGAAGAGTTAGTGCAGTCGTTACATAATATACACATGTGACACGCTCATGTGTCACAGTCAGTACAGAGTCTGACATTCTAAAACATGTGGAAGAGTTAGTGCAGTCGTTACATAATATACACAAATGTGCGATGTGACACAGCACAGAGTCAGTTACATGTTAGACACTCGCCTAACACGTGACACATCGTAGAATCAGTTACATACTCAAAGTATGACTGACATATTACACAGTGTGGAGTAGGTAACATACTGGACGTTTGTCTGCTGTATCATCATGACAAAGATCAGCCTGCTGTGGAGCGTCCACATTTCCAATTGCCCGACACACAGACACACCACTTCTTCTGGCCCGTGCTCCTATGCAGACCCCTCAGCGGACAGACAGGGTGGACACAAAGGGTGGTGGAGGGCCCCCCTGAGGCTGTGGGTTTTCCACCTGTGACCTCCCTGTTCCTTGACTTCTGTTTCTTTTTCCACCACAGCAGTTCATATCTTAGAATTAGGTAATGTGTCGGAGAGCGGTCTCTCTCTCTCTCTCTGTTCTGCCAGGCTGCAAGCTTGGTGCACACTGGCATGATGCCCTCTCAGCACCCTGCTGCCTGTTGGCAACGTGCCCTCTCTGATCCCCTGACAAGCAACAGCTTCTATGCGCTCTGAATGTAGCATGAGTGTCCTTGGATTTCACGCCAGTCTGGGCAGGGACTGCGGCAACGCTGCCCTCTTGCCCCTGGCATCAGTGCATGCGTGGGGCGGAATACCCATGAACCCTTTGGAGAAATGCCAGAGGGCAGTGGAACCGAAGGCTTGTGCCAATGCCGCATCCTGCTCAGTGCTATGCATGTTGCTAATCTGAGGGTAGTGCTGACAAAGGCTTTGGGGCAAGTTTACTAACTTTTCACGCAACGCAGAGCAGCGCAGCAACTAAAGTTATTACACTAGTCTTATGCTGACTCCATGTGTGACCTCAGGGAAACCTCATCCCTCCTCTGCTTCAACATAATACCAGACCTTCTCATGAGAATATGTTACTTGATGGAAGTAGCATTCCCTCATTAGGATGTCTCGGGCTGTCGCCAGCTCCGCCTGTGACTCTTTTCTGATCTGATGCAAACGTCGCCCCCTGGTTAATGCTCATGGGTAATCCAGGGTCCTGCCTCTGCCTGCCCATACGCTTCCTTGGATTCAACCCTTCTGCTTGCATCATCTCACCCTATTACTGCCCCTGCCCCTGACTCAGTGTGTGACCTCCATGAGCCTTGTCTTTGCCATCCATCTCACATCAGTCAAGTTTCTTCCCCTCCCAACATTTCACTTTAGTTCTGGCTCTTTGTGTACAGTAAGAGGACCCCCACCCCCTCCCCACCTCCTTTCAGCAGCAAGCCACAAGTCTCCAGTGGGTGACTTTTTTGTGCTAGTGAATCCTGGCCAGAATGAATCCTAGGGGTCTAACCATGCAACCCTTGGACCTGTAACATTGCTGGGGATAGGTGCTTCATTCGCATGGTGAGCCAGGATGTTGTTCAGCATATATTATTTTGGTATCATTGTGAATATTATGCCCCACTCTAGTTCCCCTTGTTTACTCCATTACTGTTACCCCGGTTGATGACGCGCCTGCATGCGGCTGCATGTTGCATGGTCATTCGCTGTCCTGTGCCCTGGCTTCAACGTGCATGCGGTTTCTTTCGGTGATTTCAGCTGACTGCACCCTTACCTCACCCCTGAACAGAGTGCTTGCTCTGGGACCCTAATGATGCCTTCGAAAGGCTACCAAAGCCCGGGAGCAGTCAGCCCCCATTAAAGCCCCGGTCCACACGAGAGGCACCAGGGTGACAACCATGTGAAACATGTTTTCATTCCCTTCTGAATATGACCTGGTCCCTGCATGATGGTATGCCTGTTCCCTCCCCCCTGCAGGGGCTTCCAACCTGCTTCCTCAGTTGACTTGCACTTCAACAGTGTGTTTTCTCCCCACCCTGCAGCGACAACGAAGAGAAGCCGTTCACGAGCAGCCAACCATCCCTGAATGGGGAGCTCATCAAACCTCTGGGCAGCGACGACAGCCTGGCAGACTACGGGGGCAGCGTGGACGTCCAGTTCAACGAGGATGGCTCGTTCATCGGCCAGTACAGTGGCAAGAAGGATGAGAAGGAGCCCGCTGCCGGGCACGACAGCTCCGGTGCCACCTCACCCGTCAACCCTGTGGTGGCACTGGAGTGAAGACCCCCTCTGCCACCGTGGAGGGGGTGAGGAATGGCGAGAGGGGGGAGGGGAGGGATGCGAAGCCTGAATGAAAGAGAGAGAGCATGGAAAGCAAAGCTATTATTCGCTTTTGTGACCAGTTGCTTTGGTCTTTTTTCCTTTGAACTTGCAGAAAAAGCATCTTTCCACCTGAGTGAAGGGAGGGAGAAAAGAAACAGGAGAAATTGAGTGGAGCAGAATGGCCAAGTTCTCCTGCTCAGGGCTTAGGGTGGGGGGGCAACAGTGTTCAGATTTATTTAAGAAATTAAAAAAGAAACATAACTTTGAGAAAGTTGGAAAAGACAAAAAAAAAACAACAACAACCCTTCTACATAGACTTTATACCAGTCTCACACCACATCCCGCGACTGCTACGCAGCGGATCCAAGAAGCCGTGTCGTCAGCGACCGTTGCCTCCTCTGCTGCTCTGTGTTCAGATGCCCTTCGAACGAGACACATTCCACGTACAACTTGCCAAAAACAGGAAGGAAAGAACACTAAAAATGTATTGCTTTTTTACAGTTATGATTTATCTTTATTTTTTTATTGTCGTTCTTGTCGTCGTCGAATGAGTTGAGTATGTTGGGTTTGTCGGTGGACGGTTTTGGCCACAAAGGTGAAGATGCATTTTTCCAAATCATTGTCTGTTGTCATCAGTTCTGGTCAGGAAAGCTGGGCGAACTCTCTTGCCGCGGGCACCCTGCCCGGGCACAGACCATCTAGGCACCCAGCATTCTGATCACTCCCTGGCAAGGGCGGAAAGTGCCCAAGTGCTCCCACTTTCAACATGGGAGACATGTCCTTCAGATATTACAAAATGCATTATTTCACAGAGGTAATGTTTTTTCAAAAAAGGGTATTTTACAAGTTCAGAATTTTTCCACACGGGCACAAGATTCTGAATGTTTTTGGTTCAATTGCTGACAAATCAAAAAGTGCAAACGTCTCTTGGACTTCCAAGTATCCGACCTCATACCTGTTTTCATATGCTTATGGCTACTTAGCACTTACACGTAATGTACAGATACTCGCACGTGTATGTGTGTGTGTCTACATATACCCAGGCGCATGCACGCACATACATGTATACACACCACACGCCAGTGACGTCATTGCTCCAATGTTCTCAAGGCTGAAGTCATTCTCCTAGGCCCACTGCACAGCTTGCACAATGAAGAGTTCTACTTTCAATCCCCTGCTTCTGCGTTTATGCTCACCGCCACTGAGCTCAGCCATATCAGTGACTGTGTTCAGCTTTTACACTCTTTTGGTGTCTGTTCTCCACCTCTGGCAAAGGGGACACTGACTAATGTGCTCACTCACGTAGGGACCCTTGCCTGGTAACCCTTGGTGCTTTGAGTGAACGAAACACCTTGATGTCAGTTGCCCACACCCGCTCGCTGACTGCAAGCAAGCAAAACAATGGGCCATATTATCAAGGAAGGGCGATACATTATCGCCGCTTTTATCGGCAGGAAAGTGCCACTAAAGCGGTGCTAATGGGCTTGATAATATGCCCTTGTGAATTCCCATAGAAGCTCCGGTTAACACCAGAACCTGGGCTTCTATGGGAATTCACAAGGGCGTATTATCAAGCCCATTATCACTGCTTTAGCGGCAGTTTCCTGCCGATAAAAGCGGTGATAATGTATCGCTCTTTCTTGATAATATGGCCCAATGTGTGTTGAAACCCCAGGGCCCATTCAGACATGCAAACCACACTCCTCTCTAGGTCTGCTGATGAGACATTGAACCTGGAATAATTTCCCAAGCAGACCCATGCGATGGTAACTCACACATTTGTAAGTCAGCGAGGCTGACTCCCTGATAGAGGTTAAAAAATATATATGCCATGCAGGTGAAAATAAATGTGATCCAGGAAACAGAAATTATTTGGAAGACATGGTCAAATAAAGATTCAGATAATTATTAGGACAGTTCAAAGGTCAAATCCCATGTTATTACTATCGTAAAGCGCCATCGTCTGGATCTTTTGGACCGTTCTGCTGCGGCATCTTCACTGCTCACATCATGGACATGCAGGATGAGAGTGACATACCTGTGTTTATAACGAGCGCCCATGAGAGGACCGCATGACATAAACCATACATGCAGAGGCCCGCTATCAAACAAAACCAAACGCTCATGACCGCCTAAACTGTAAGCACGAAGAGCCCTCCAGCCTCAGTGCACTGTTGAGCACTGCTAAATATTCAATGAAAAACACAGAAACAAAACAGCGCTGATGCTCGACCCCCATCTAGTGGCCGCCTGAAATACTGCATGCAGGTATCAACAGCGCTAGTGCTCGACCCCCATCTAGCGGTGGCCTATCATACTGCATCCAGGTATAAATAGCGCTAGTGCTCGACCCCCATCTAGCGGTGGCCTATCATACTGCATCCAGGTATAAATAGCGCTAGTGCTCGACCCCCATCTAGCGGTGGCCTATCATACTGCATCCTGCTATAAGCAGCGCTGTTGTCTGACTCCACCTAGTGTCAGTCTGCGGTATCGCACCGTGGGACAAACAGCGCTGAAAGGTACCTTAAGCATTTCCAAGGCTTTTGTACAATGCAAAGCTCACAATACTTAACTTTGGGATATGGTTAATGAACGAGGATGCCTTACAGAGGAAAACTGAATGGAAAAACTAAAACACAGAATAATAATCAAAAACGAAATGCAAAAGCAATCATGACAGATATCTAGTGGTGGTTTCGGGTAGTGTGTTGTGAATCGTGCACACACAGTGCTACTGCCTAGCTCCATCTAATAGGCACTTCCACAGGAGCTGTTTTTTCACCATTAAGTATGCCAGGCAGCAGAACCCGTGTGCACGTATATTTCAAATAGGCTGTATACAGTGGCTGCTGTCATTGTAAATGCTTTTTGAAAATTCTCACTTTTTTTTCTATTTATACACATTTATTTTCACTAGCATAGCATAAATAATGCATGCAAATGGGCTCGATGTAATATGATATTTTTACTGTTCTTGCAGGTAGGAAGGGGTAGTATGCTCACTTGAAGCCCCGCCTCCTATGAGAGGCGAGTCACTGAACAATGGTGGTAAATACCATATTGCTCTCTGCCTAACTTCATATGGTTATTTCTGTGTTTGCATCTATGGCCATACATGCACAGATCATACACGGATATAAAACACACACATACTCATGAGCACAGATCACCCAAACAGGCACATTACACGTAGACCTGTCACAACAGACACAGAACACAACTTGTGTGTTTGCCATCAGTCTTTGGAGCAGTGTCGGGAGACACACGCCTTCCATGCTCACGAGTCTGCCCTCGGGTACCATTTCACCTGTCTTTGTATCAATGTGCTGTCACTGATTTTTACATGTTTTTTGGGAGGGGCTGGTGGCTTAGAGAGGAGGGTGTGTGGGGGTGTCACGGGAGAAGCCTTGAATGTAGCATTGTTCATATCAAATGTACAGCTGTATTAATGTCCGAAACTGCCTTGTCTTCAGAGCATATCAGCCGCCGGGGGAGGGGTAGCTGGTAGGAGATAACACCCTTCGCAAAGCATTCTGGGAAATGTATTTTGGGATGGGCTCAGGGATTCTCGATGTCGGGTTATGACCCAGCCCCTTGCTGGTGAACAAAGGAATTGTGTGCAAGATGTATTCCCCAGACTCACTTTTGACAAATATAAGGGGTAACTTTGCAGCTTCTATGCTCCCCTCCACCCGCGACGCTTCACGTGGCCCTAACAGTTACTTGCAGCACTGCAACTAAAGAAACAAAAATGAAACAAGAATAAAAATTGTATAAAATCAAACAACACAAGAAGTGCGGCCTGCACTCCGCAGCCTCTGCTTTGTAAATAAGATTGTGTTTTTGGAGTTTGTAACTGCCCGGCACCCTTCCGTGTCTGGCCTGTGTAGAACCACGTCTATAGCTTGTTATCAATAAAGAAATGACAAAACCCAGTATATCTCCAGAAAGCCAAGCAGCCGAGTCTGGGCCCATTTGTCTGTCTGCCTGGCTGTCTGCTTGCTTGATTGTCTGCTCCTATATTTGCCTGTCTACCTGTCTGCAAGGTGTTTCTGTAGCTCCGTAAAGTCAACACGATGTATGACAGTTCACCAGCTCGCCTCCCTTTCAGAGACCTACACTGGGAACCGCAAGTTTAAGGGTGAGCCCCCCCCCCCTTTGGACCTCTCTGTAGCTCTCTCTATTGCTTTTCAGATAATCGAATGGGGAAACATCCTTTACGACGCAACTTTTACCACGCAGTGCCTTTACAACACAGGTTTTTCAACGAAAGTCATTACAATGAATTGCGCTGGGGGGCGCTCTAGGATAGGTAATAGTTTAATTTACTATCCAACACCTTCCCTACTATCCACGGGGACTGGAGTTGGAATAGTAAATTAAACTATTCACTATCCAGCACCCCCCACCGCAAGTCGTTGTAACGACTTGCGTTGAAAAACCTGCGTTGTAAAAGCATGCATGGTAAAAGCATGCGTTGTAACAACGTACATCCGATCGAATGCTGGTCAGTATTTGTGGTATGTGTGTTGGGGTCTGTCCAGGTTAGATGTGTGACTGACTGCACCCCAGTTTGCTATATGCACGCATCATGTATGTTTTGTGCATGTTGTCCCCTGACCCAGTTTGTCCAGTGTTACCACCCGTGGGTAGCACAACGGGGTGTGTGTGTGTCTTTTTTAGTCTGTTGAAGACAACTTACAGCCAGAATTTGCTTGCAGACTCCTGCTTCCCTCTCTTGTTGTGTTGCATCAATTATGTTGTCTTGTGTCGTTTTATGGCAATGACATTTGTTTAAGACAAAGTCTGACCCCATGATGGCGTGGTGGTGCTTCAGCAGTTCCACAGTGTTCTTCCAGATTGTTCCAAGGTCATAGTCATAGACCAAATTCTGAATCCACAAGTGATGGTGTCATACAGGTGTTGTGTGGTACATATATCACTTTGCTAAATATTATATAAGCATTAAACTGTGTGGGCCCGATTCACAGAAGTAATTTAAGACAAAATCCTAAACTTACTACTTTTGGTATTCACAGAAGTTAGGATTTTGTCTTAAGTCTGTCTTAAGTCTGTCTTAAGATAAACTTAAGACAAAATCCTAACTTCTGTGAATACCAAAAGTTGTAAGTTTAGGATTTTGTCTTAAGTTAGTTCTGTGAATCGGCCCCTGTGTGCCTTTGTGTGACGACGAAGGGGCAGAGACCTTCCCACTGGCTCAGCGAGTACAAATATTCGGAGTGCCTTGTTGTTGGTTATGTGAAGCGTCAGAGCTTTCTTGGGTTTGTGCATGTGCTGTGACTAGTTTCATCTACGTGTTAGTGATGTGAGTGTGTGTAGGATGTCCTGTCTGTGTTCTATTGCATGTTTATGTGTCGAGATTCTGGGTGGCAAGGGCTGTTGTGAAATGTGATAGCTCACCTGAAGGTCTTTCTCACTGTGTTGGGTGTGTGAGGAGCCCTGCCGAAGAGTTCCCTTTTAAAAAGTTGTTTGTGCTGCATCAGACTGTAAAGTGCTGTTGAAGGTTATAATGTAATGTAATGTAATGTAAATTGATACTTGTATAGCGCACTACTCACCGCAAGGGTCTCAAGGCACTTGTACGAATACCGCTGTGGAACCCATCCTGGCTTTCCCTGTGGGGTGTCCACTCCCGGGCACCCCCAAGGTGAAGCCAGGCATCCTTAGTGTTGTGGGGGCCATTGTGGAGATTAAGCAAGCTATTGCCCAGAGTTGCAGAGTGGGACCCATGATTGGAATAGGCACCGAGGCGAGAATTATCAGGTCTGTGGAATTTTGAGCCCAAGACCCGCCGAGGTGGGAATTGAACCCTGGTCCCGGGCTAGACCTCTGCATCAGGGTCTGCCGCTCTAACCATTGAGCCACACTTCTGTGTGCCATGTTACATATGTGTGCCATGTTACATATATGAAAGGTATTCTGTATAATGTTTGCTGTTGGATGTGCACATAGTGGTGAATTCTCCTTTTAGAAAGAATCAACTATACGGGTTAGCCGGAGTGCGCTGAATGTGTAAATAAAAAATGTTATGTCTGATGTGTTGTGCTGTGTGCTTGTGAGCAGTGTCTCTCGGATATTTGTGCTGTTGACCGGCTCATCGCTCTGGAAATACAGGAAAGAACTCAAGACTTGCCTGTTCCAATGAGCAAATGACCTGTAAGCAGCAGCAACTCCAGCCCCTTGAGACCCACACAGGTGATTTGCAGCACTTTATAAATCCTGATTGATTGATAGAAAACGCTGTAATAGATGCTATCGACAGCCTAGCGGCTTCTGAAGGATGCCGACCTCACTGACAGAGGAAAGAATACATTTACTAGACTCACAGAACAGGCGGAAGATGACAAAGCAATGAAGGCATTAAGGCCCTATGTTAAGGCCCCTTTCACACGAGGACAGGGCAGGTAAGATGAAGCCTCCGCGGTTGTAGGGGTGCGATGACGCCAGCTGTCGTGGTGCCAGACCTCAGCACAGCCCCATCGAGGGGAGAAAGAGCAGCAGTTCAATCAGGAAATGCAGTGAGCTCTGGTCTTCACTGCGATGGGGCGGGGGGCATCTCAGGACCCCTAAGGGGCGTAAGTGTGGAGAGGCGGGGCTGCGGGTCAGCCTTGAGGAAGGAGAGGGCACCATGCGGAGGGTGCCTACAGGTAATGCTTCATAGAGGAGAAGGCAGAGTGCGGAGGGGTGCCTACAGGTGATTATCGAGAGAGGAGAGGGCAGTGTGCCGAGGGGTGCCTACTGGTGATTATCAAGAGAGGAGTGGGCAGTGTGCCGAGGGGTGCCTACAGGTGATTATCAAGAGAGGAGTGGACAGTGTGCCGAGGGGTGCCTACAGGTGATTATCGAGAGAGGCGAGGGCAGTGTGCCGAGGGGTGCCTACAGGTGATTATCGAGAGAGGCGAGGGCAGTGTGCCGAGGGGTGCTTACGGGGAACATCCTTTACGACGCGGATGTTACCCCACAGTACCGTTACAATGCGGATTTTAGAACGCAAGTCGTAACCACGACTTGCGCTGGAGGGCGTTAAAGGACAAGGAATAGTAGATTTACTATTCCAACACCTTCCCTACTGTACGTAGGCTGGTGTTGGAATAGTAAATTAAACTATTCCTAAGTCCGCACCCCTACAGCGCAAGTCGTGGTAACGACTTGCGTTGTAAAATACGCGTTGTAAAGGTACACGTGGTAATACTACGCGTCGTAACAACGTACATCCGGTGCCTACCGGTGATCCTTGATAGAAGAGAATACAGAGTGCAGCAGAGGGGTGCATACATGTGGTTCTTTTTCAAAATATGTTATTAAGTTTATAATAAGGCAATAGACAAAACAAAAAGAGCACCGATGAAGTACATTAAACTGGCAATATTACATTTTTGAAAAATAATAACTAAACAATGAGAATTGCAATGTAAAAAGATTTAAAAAAAGAAAAAGGGGAGAACAATAACTATTGGTAACAAGTATTACATAACTGAGCCACATATTAAATCTAACAAGCTGTACTTAATACAGAATATAAAACAATTAATGGTATAGTGCTATATAATTATCCATTGGTTTCCAAAATGACTGGTAAATGGATGAATTATGAACAACACCCAAAATTGTCAAATCAGTTCCCTTTCTGATCAAAATTATCCATGACCTCATGCATGTACTGAGAATAATGAAGGGTCTTTCCAATTGGTAGTGATTGATTTTAAAGCAGCAGATAGTAGGAAGTTAAAGAGTTTGTTATCTAAATCTGACAGTTTTGTTGAGAGTAATACCGATTTACAAATCAACATATTATATGAAGATTTATGCGACCAATGAAGAATTTGTATATTAACATCCTAAACCTCATTCCAAAATATAAAAACAATATTACATTAAAAAAGCATATGTTAAAGTGAGCCTGCAGCCAAATTACAATGCCAACAATTGGGAGAATTCAGTAGTTTTGCCTTAAACAATTTTAACAGAGTCCATAAACTATTAAATAATATGAAAGCATTTGTTTAATATAAGGACACTGGTAACCAACCAAAGATACTATTCATCCAAAATTTCTTCCATAAGTCTTGAGACAAAGAAAGATTAAGTTCATTATTCCAAAAAGAAGATTTATTCAATTTTTTATAATACATTGGCGCAGCATGAGATGAAGAGGCAAGTGTTTGAACATATGTTTCTAAATCAGATACATTTTCCATTGGAAAATTGCTAAGAAATGAGTCAAGGATTGAATTACATAAAATGTGTATTTAGAAATATTCGAAGGGGTCAAGGGAAACTTTTGTTGCAGCTCTGCATTTATCCAAGACTGCCATAATTTTATGCTTGGATTAAGCTTTATAATAGGATTACAGCATAAGGATATACTTAAGGTGTAAGAAATAGGTGTTTGAAAGAGAGAATCAAAATCTTGTAATATTAATTTTGTAGATTTCAATATTGCGGATCTTTGTAATAAAGAATTTGAAGCAAACATGATAAGTAACATGCATAATGGAAATGGTGATATCAAACTTTTTTTAATGAGAAGTCATAAAGGTGTATTATTAAAATCTGTGTCGGTGAACCAAAAGCAGCTTTGTTAAAAAAAAAAAATGCTTTATGATAATTTAAAAAGTCTGGCAAACCAAAACCACCATTACATTTTGCAATTTTTCAACTTATTTTAACATATACGAGGTGCTTTATTATTCCAAATAAATATAGACATTAGCGTGTCTAAAGATTTATTGAACTTAAGTGGAAGTTGGGTTGGGATCATGGACAGTTCAAAGTAATCAATTGTTTATTGATATGAGAGAGTAGGATCCCAAGATATGTAAGTTTGTGTTTTTGCTTTTTTATTTCACTGCTTGGGAGCATATCAGGGTTCCAGTGCACATTTAAGGGAAAGAATTCTGTCATATTTGTGTTCATGGTGTAACCTGAAATTTTGGAATATAACTGAACCATCTTTAATAGAGGTGGAATAGAGGAATCTGGAGTACTAATATATAATAATACGTCATCAGCATAGGCTGAAGTTTTTATAGTAACCTCAATGATAGTCATACCTTTTATTTTTATAGAGTATCTAATCTAAATGAGTACAGGTTCAATGGCCAGAAGAGAAAGCGAAGCTGGTAAGGGGCATCCTTGAAGGGTGCATCTAAAAAGAAAAAATAATATTAGATAGCTGACCATTAATCAAAAGGCGAGCAGATGGACCAGAATAAAGGGCAGAATCTTATGAATAAAGGAATTGCCAAAATTAAAGCCAGATAAAGTCCTAATTAGATACTGCCAATGTACTTTGTCAAACTCCTTTTCAGCATCTAATGCAAGGACTCCAGCAGGAAGGGGAAGAGATAACACCGTTTCAATAGCATGAAATAGTTATCTACTATTATTCACTGAATGTTTATTTTTCATGAAATCAGTTTGATCCATGTAAGCAATAGTGTCAAGCAGTCAATCTGGTTGCAGGAATTTTTGCATAAAGTTTACAGTCTTGATTAATTAAGGAAATAGGGCAGTAATTTGAGACAATAGAGGGTTCTTTATTAGGTTTTGGAAAAACTATAATCAAAGTTTCAATAAAGGATCCTGAAGTAGATCCTGATATACTAAAGTGAGTAAATAAATTAAGTAGATGAGGCATCAACAGAGAACATTCTTTATAAAATTCAACAGGTAAACCCTCCAACCCAGGTGATTTACCCGCTTTAAGAGAGTCAATAGCAGAATTAAGTTATTCTAATGAAATTAGCATCTCCAATTGTTTCTTCACTGATTGGGTAACTTTAGGTAGGCCACAGGAGTGCAAAAAATATCAATACTAAGTTTATCTATAGCTAGCTGAGGGATCACTGTATAGATTTGAATACTAAACCAAAAATTAATTAATAATGTTTTGATGGGATAGTGCCAATTTACCATTTAAGCCACTAATTGCATTAATTTGGAGTTTATCATTTTTTTTTTTTTTTTGAAAACCTTTATTGTGCATAGATAGCTGACAAATACGGGCCTACAACCCACCGGGCCGGCCACCACACTGTATTAGCACATAGGCCAGGAAAGAAACTCCAGCAGGTCTCCGATATAACAAATGCAACAAAGCGAAGCATATAGCCACAAGGAAACCACAGTGAGAAGGAAAAGTGAAGGTTAATTTTATAATATAATAGGGTGAGGAGCAGGAACATTGCAGTTATTAAAGTCCAAAAGTCCGTGGCGGGTCGTCAACAGGCAGTGAAACAAAACACAGCGAGTTTCAAAAAAGAACAGCTACATCATAGCAAGGGCAAAACATGAGTCCCACATCAGCAAACAATACCATTCACTGCCCAACGCCCACCCGTTACCACAAGAATACGCATCAATACATAGAAAGGAAGTCAGGATTGCAATACGAAGCCATCCGCTACATCGACCCAGGGAAAGAGAGAAGGAAGGGGAAAAAGGGGAAAAGAGCCTCAGGAGAAAGGATTGAAAAAACAGGGAAAAGAGGACGCGGCCCCACAGTATAGGTCCCATGGCAAGTAAAGCTCACGAAAAAGGGGCAGCCCACGGAGCCAAAGGAAACAGGAGTAATGGATGCTCAATGAACATCGGTAGCAGGGAGGCCGTGTGCCCACGCTAGCAAAAAACACCCCAGGAGGCCTACATGCAGACGCAGCGCCCAGAAAAAGAATACACAAGAGCCATAGAACCAAGAACAAAAGAAAAACGAAAAGACAGACCCCCCCCCACCCACCCCACCCTGCACCCCTGCGGAAGGCTACGGCCTACCCCCCCAGCAGCGTGCCTGTCGCCCTAACCGGAAACCCGAAATATAGGAGAGTCAAAGTAAGGAAGAAACCATATAGGCAAAAAGAGAGGAAGGGGAAAGGAAGGAAAAAACTATCGGGAGAGGAGACACATAATCAAAACCATCAGCCCCCAACTCTCCCGTCTGAGCACATTCAAAGCCCACGAGAAGATAAAGTCATTGCAAACCAATAAACAGGTACCAGGAATATGAAAGAAAGCAATCATACATGTAGAGCCGCAAGGCGGTCATCCGGCCACGCCACAAAATAATAGTCCGGCGGTGCAAGTTCATCTCAACCCTGTCCTCGTCTGTCCAGTGCCATAGGCACAGAGTGCACAAAGAACCAGAACATGAGGGGCCAGAGGTGAAAAACAGGGATTCCAAACGTCGAGCTAGTACACAAGTTATAACGGCTTCGGACCGGATGAGCAAAAAAGGACAGCAACAGCAGCAGGCAACTCAAGCGCAGCTCCGCAGACCAAGGGGAAAAAATTGCCCCGGTGAAACAGATCTCCGCTCGGCAGACCGAGGCAAAAAATCACCGGGGGACCCGGCGAGACCGATCCGGACGGATCTCGGCTGGAGGCTCTCCAATGCATCCACCACAGGGAAGAACTCTTGACAATACCAGGCAGCAGGCATCTGTACGTCCAAACAAGCGGTGGCCTTAGTATTTTCAATGTCCAGGAAAGGCACCGCAGCACCATGAAGCGGCGAAGCCACATACGCGGGGGACGGCCCAACGAGCCGGGAACAAAGGCCACCATCCAGCCCATCGACAGGCACAGTCATGGAAGCACGCCAGGAACACAAGGCGGCGAAAACGTCGCCAACTGTAGGCTCACCTTTACGGTATTCAGCAAACGTGCCGTGCGGCGAGCCAATGTCGCCGTCCCCAAATGGGCGTAGATGCAGGGTGTGGGCCGCCATCTTTGCAGCCCGGCGCGGCCGCGGCAATCTCTGACCCCTGTCCGGCCACCAACAGAGCTCAATGGGAACAAGCCGGCGACAAGCAATGGAGCCCTCAGGGCAAAAAGGCAGGCCACCAGAATATTGAGGCAGCCGGCGCCACAGACCCACGGACGCCGCCCGCCGAGACCGGGCGGAGGGTTTCAAGATGGCCGGACAGGAGAACAAAGGGGAGACGAGTCGTCCATTCGGTCAACCCCCGTCCGTGGAAGGCAGCACTCCACCACCAGGTCCCCAGACAGCCAGACCAGGCCCGGTCAGTCTCCACCGGTCCAACCGCACAATGGCCGCTCCGGCCGACCCCGCTCCTCCACCAAGGGGTCGGCCCCGGCGCTCCGCCCCGCCTGGGCGCCGCAGACGAGTACCAGGCCTGCCCGCCCCGGAGGCCACGAAGCGAACAAGGGCGCAGCTCAGGATCCGCGGCACCTAAGAACATCCGGAGCAGACGGTGAGTGCCAGCAAAACGTCATAAGTCCATATTCCAGCAAATAAGACTTCTCGGGGCAGGATAAGGTGCAGGATAGACAGTTCAGGCAGGAAGGTTCGACGGAGCCGAGCTACAACGCGGCCATCACGGTCGCGAGCTTGGCTCCTCCCCCGAGTTTATCATTTTTAATATGTAAATAATCTGCCAAAAATTGCCAGATCTATTAGCTTTGAAATGAAATGTAGCCTTATTATTCAAAATGTGTATAACAGCTCTTTTACGTAACAAAGAGTTTAATTCATATCTGAGTTTCTATAACTACAATTTGTATTTAGTATCATCAGACGAAATAAAGAGCTGCTCATATTTTGCTATTTGTTTATCAAACTCTTTAAGTTTAGCATTAAAAGCGTTGTTTTGTGTGCCATAATTGATGCTGTTACTCCCCTAATATAAGCCTTAAATGCAGCCCAACAATTTGCTTGTGAAGTAGATCCTTCTGGATTTAAAGAAAAATAATCATGTAATGCTGACAAAAGTTTGGTTTATTATTGTCATTAAGAGCAATATTTGTGTTTATACAACAGCGAGAATGGGATTGTTGAGTAGCGTTAAGTTGCATAACACCTGAAATAAGTGCATGGTCAGAAATGTGAATGTTGTGAATCAAAGGATCAGAATGTGAATAAATTAATGAACGGGGTAATTAACAAATAATCAATATGAGAATAAGAATTGAGAGGATTAGAGAAAAAAAGTAAACAGTTTTTCTTTTGGGTCATCGAGATGCCAAATATCCACCAATTTGGTTGACTTAAAAAAAGACTTTAAAATAAAATAAACCTTAGGGGGGTGATATTAAGTTTGAGAAAATCTATCCAATAGTGGTTCACAGATTAATTTAAAATCGCCACCAACAATAAGTGCAACAGTATCTAATGTAATCACTTCAGAGGTAAAGAGACCAACATTTAGGATCATCAATTGTTGGACCATAACATGGATTATATAAAAAATGTTAGTATCAATTTTAAGTTTATCTATATTATAACAACCTTTTGCGTCTGAATCTTTGGATAGTATTTGAATATTTAACTTGTTTTGCAAAAAAAATAGCAACACAATTAATTTGACTAACTGCAGGAGAGGAAATATTATTACTAACCCAGCATGTATTCATATATGATAAAACTGTATAGTCTATATGAGTTTCTTGCTGTAAACTAATGTCTGCTTTATGCCTGGCTATGTAATATTACACTTTAGTTAGTTTAACAGGGTGTCTTAAACCTTTGACTTTAAATGAAACAACTTTAATGTTATAAATATTATCCAGAATCAGAAGAAAAAAGAATTAGCACAGAGAAAGCAAACATGTTGCTTAAAGGAATAGAGAGTAGCTCAAGATGAGGAAGATAGGAGAAAAAGCAAAACCAAGGACAAACATAAAAAGACAACATAGAAATATAAATTAGGGGTTGGCGGAATTCGCGTAGTCGTGCTACGCAAAGCTCCACAAAACGGTAAAAAACCTCCGTGAGCACGCAAAAGTTCCGCGAACATGCGGAATCGTTTGTTCCGCCCTTTCGCAATGCTTTTTTCCTGTTTGTGAACGCTGTTTGTATGCTCGGGGAGATATATCTTGCGGACACACATTTTGAAAGTGCGAACAGGCAAAAAATTCAGCGAAGCCGTTGATTGTGGAATTTTTGGCAATTCCGCATTCTCTGTGGAACGCGAAATTGCCTAAATTCCACAAATTCCATGAGCGGAAAGGAATTTATTGCCCAGACCTAAAATAAATAAGGTTCAAGAATCACATCACACACACACAAATGCAAGATTGACCTGCCTAGACAATGTACCCACAAAACATATCGACAAATAGTCTATAATCAAGAATTTCCAAATGTATGTTTCAAGTTGAAGTGTCACTTGTTTCCATGGGGAGCAGAGAAAGTTGATCTAAAACCACACAAAGATCCTCAGGACGATGGAAAGATTTTGACATACCGTCCTTCCAGATTCTCATAACAGAAGGATCAAAAAGACCATATTTAAAACCACAGCTTCTAAGTCGAGGTCGAAGATCAGGGAATTCTTTGCAAATTTTAACAGTATCTTTGGCAAAGTCTTGATGTATAAAAAATGTATTTCCATTGACCATTAAAGACGGGATCTCTCTTGCTGCTTTCTGGATCAAAACCAGATGATGGTGGCGCAAGACTTTAAAAATCACCTGACACGGCTTAACATGGCCTGGACTAAGATGAGAAGGAATTCTATGCGCCTTATCAATTTCGAATTTTTCTGAGGAGTTTAACTGTAAAAGACCTGGTATCAAGGATTCCAAGTATTGCCTACAGGCAAATTAAAGATGCACAAATTATACTGCCTATTCTGGTTTTCTAATTCTAGTAATAAAGCATTCATTGGTACGATTTTCACAGTGAGGGGCAACAGACTGTGGATTTTAACCTTATTATCCTGGGTTTTTGTTCCATTGTCAGAGACTTTCATTGAAAGGCCAGCCATATCCTTGCGAATATTTTTGATTTCCAAAACAATGTTATCTGCATCAGAGCGCACTGCTTGTATTTCTTCCAATAAAGTTATTAACGAAGGCTCATTCGAATCCACAATTTTGGACTTTACTGGTGGAGGAGAAATTCTTTGGTTATGTTTAGTTGTTGTATTTAAATTCTTTCCTTCCATATTCACTTTACCAAGCAAAATATATATAAATAGTGTCAAAAGCACTTCAGGAATAAAGAAAATGAAAATACGTACAATATCACCAGAGCAAGCAGCTGTGCAGCAGCTAGAACCAGCTGTGGGTGTGGTTTAGGCCTCAGCCGCATCCTTTCTTGACTAGGTCTCAGCCCTCCTGACAGGACGTTCCAAGCACTTCGACGCCTCATCAGGGGTAGTAAGCACTATATAAATACAATTATGTGCTACTTAAAATAAAAATTGCAGGATCAGTGTACTGCATGGGTGTTTCTTTAAGTGCTGCAGAACATGGCAGTCACACCTGCACAACGCCTGTTAGAGATGAAGCTACGAGTTGCCAAATGCAGCACCCGCTTGTTGCATTGCCAGGAGACTGCAGTGTCCAAGATGGCCGCCTCGGACCACTGACAGTCTCCTCACGTCACAGATCCGCGTTACTCATGGTGCACACACCTGGGATTGAAGATGTGACATTGCAAAGCATGCGTTTACAATGCACGCCTTCACAACGCGGTTGTTACAATGGCCGCGTTGTTACCATGCGTGCCATTACATCGCAGGTCGTATTAACGACTTGCTGTAGGGGGTCGGCTGGATTTAGGAACAGTATTAGTTACTATTCCTACTCAAGTTTGTGCAACAGCAGGGAAGGTGTTGGATTTAAAATCCAACTCATTCCCTGGTGTTGCACGCCCCCTACAGCAAGTCATTGATACGACTTGTGATGTAATGGCACACGTGGCAACAACACGGTCGTTGTAACGCACGCGTTGCAAAGTTACAGCGATGTAGAGACAGCGTTGTAAATACTGTTTCCCTGGGATTCCTACCATCAAGAGAATAGAGAGAGATTGCTTCCAAGAGACTTTATGAGAAGAGTGATGCCCAAGAGCACACATGCTCTGGACCCAGGGGGAGGGACCCCTCAGTAGGGACGTCATCATGTCCACCGCTTGGGACACTACACAGAGAGTGGTGGCTGTGCCTACCCGAGGAGCGGCCTGGGTCATCACTAGAGCTTCAACTTGGACTTCAATGAGACAGTCATAATAGCTTTATCAAATGTAATTTTAACTTTTATTCTAGAATCCTGTACTTCATCAGCAAAAACGTGATCCACCGCCCTCCTGTGTTTTTTGAGTCGCTAATAGAACCAATCGCGAATGTGATTTTGCACTTACAAACTTTAAAATTCTGCAAATAAGCTTGACTTGTTCAAACCAGCTCTGGGGAGGCTCATTGTGGGTGCCAGAAGCTGGGGTGCCTCGGTGCGAGCACGGAGAAACACTGCTCTCTGTATCTCCGTGTGAAATGTGGCTAATCTACCATCACCTTTCAATCTTGAAATGTATAGAAATCTTTTCCAGAAAGTGTGTATGGGTTGGGGCCGGTGTATCATTGGACATGTCACAAACCTGGATGCAAAACGCGCACCGCCTGCTTTCAAACTGCCCGGTAATACTGAGGCAGGAGGTATGTTGCTGCGCTGCGAACGGCTGTGAGCGCAGAGGTGAGGTTGCAGGGGAGAGCAGACCTTCATCCTTGTGTTAGCATTCCTCTGATGGAAACATCTTTCTAATGCACCTCATGCCCCTTGCTTTGTGAAGTGATGTTCATATTGAAGTAGGAAAGACATGGGGGCTGCCTGCTCCCCAATGGGTCCTCCACCCATGTCTGCTCCCCAGGGGTCACTCCATCACTGTCTGTCCCCCAGGGGAACACAGCCAAAGTCTGCTCCCCAGGGGCCCTCCACCCCTGTCTGCTCCCCAGGGGACCCCAACCAAAGTCTGCTCCCCAGGGGCCCTCCACCCCTGTCTGCTCCCCAGGGGACCCTCCACCACTGTCTGCTCCCCAGGGGGCCATCCACCACTGTCTGCTCCCCACGGGGCCCTCCACCACTGTCTGCTCTCCAGGGGACCCTCCACTACTGTATGTTACCCAGGGGACTGAAGAACTGTAATCTTCATTCTCAGGGAATACTTACTAATAAAAAAGAACTTGGCACAGAAGCTGAAAATATGAAAAGACATCTTTATTAAATTTAATAAGTGAGGCCACGTCACACAGAAGCCGTAGCAACTGAATGAGGCAGTCTGAGGAATACAGAAAACAGAGGCCTTTTATATGCAAACTTCCTCATGCAAGTAAGGGGCAGTCCTAGCTTTTGCAAGCATGCAAAATGCCTAACATTCCTTCTTACACAAGCCGGACAAACCCATAATAAAAGGACCACAACCCATATCATAAACAGACCATAAAAGAAGGAACAGAAACAGATAAGAAGCAGGATAAGGGGTGTGTGTGTGCATACCAAACTCTACAATGTCCTGTGCTTTGATCCTCAATCTTGATCAGCTAAAGGGCAGGAACTGGTTTAACACGGTCAGCTTCAGGCAACAGGGTCAGTTCACTCAGGTCAAACAGGAGTCAGCACGAATGGTGTACATGTCCTTGAAAGACTTGTTCAGCCACAGCATAGGCCTATGTGAGGGCAACCACAAAATGGCTACCATCACAAAAGGAAACCCAAGGGTTCAGAATTCACAGAACCTCAGACCCTCCTTTTGCCCTTACATAGGCAATCACTCAGTCTGTGTCTGAATCGATATCAATATTATCCGTTATTCCCTTCACTAAGGCACAATTACTCGAGTTATTTTCATGGAACACAAGGGATAGACTTCGTTGTCACAAATAAACATCGTCTGATATGCCCATACAGACCCGTTGTAACTAAATGGCAGAACCAAATAGGGAATACCTCTATCTGTAGTATGTGGCATAAGACCACACACCCAACAATTAGTGGTGTTCATTATTAACTGGTATTGATGCTGAAACTGTACAAAGGAATTATTCACTAATTCCGATCTTCTAATCTGCTCGTGTTCAGTTAAGATATGAAAAGAATGCAAAGAAGTAGAAGTAGGAAAAGACATAGGTTGGGAGGTGGGTGCAGAAGTCAATTGGGTAGTGAAAATGATCCAACCCACAAAAGACAACGTCATGCTTAAAAATACTAGAAAACATGTTATTAAGAACATATGGACAACAGGAGAAAGTAATGACCACTATTACAAACAAAATTATAATTTTTCACAACTCTAAGCAGAAAGCAAATCCTAAAATTATCTAGTAACATTTTTATGGCTCCTATGCATTTCAGTAACTTATTATATGTTCAGGTGAAACAGTGGCGATCCTTATTAATGCTCTCAGATGAAAAGGGATACTCTTCCACAGAGAATGGACTTTATTCTGCTTTTACTAAACAGAATACTACTTTAAAACAATGCCAGTAAAACAATAATGATCAGTCTCCTCAAACCCATTTTATGCAATCACACGGAAACCACTTGTGAAACCAACTATGCTCAGAGTCCGTTCAAAAGCCTCTCTGGCAGGCTTCTATTGTCCATCATATCTGCTCCAGTTGTTGCATGGGCCTCTTCGTTCAGGCCTTTCATGAAAATGGTCCTTCTCAATATCCGTTGGAGTGCCCTCCTGGCAAACACTCGCAGCTTATTTGACAGTCTCAATGTCTCAAGGCAGTGCACCAATATCTCTTCTCTGCGGCAGGCACTACAGATAGTGTGCTCTTCATTGATCACTGGGGGTGAGTGTTTGATTTGCTCAAGCGCTCCGTCCATCATCCCCTTTTGTATTGCTTTGTTCGCCCTAAGTGTGGCAGGGTATGCTCAGACGTGAGTCCCTTGCTCACTTGGCCACTGGATTCAAGATAGCCTGGCTGATGAGGATTATGAATCCGAAACCGGTCCCAGGATGCTTGTTTCCGGTCCATGGAAGACATGGCTTGGCAGTTCGGACTGGACTGTTCCCATGAGGCACAGGGTCAGACTGATTTGCATATAGCCATGTCTGAAATGGCGTGGCTGAGTGGGCTAAAGAAAGGTGATGGATTAAACCCAGATCAGTTGACTGGGGGTGAGTGTTTGATTTGCTCAAGCACTCCGTCCATCATCCCCCTTTTGTATTGCTTTGTTCGCCCTAAGTGTGGCAGGGTATGCTCAGACGTGAGTCCCTTGCTCACTTGGCCACTGGATTCAAGATAGCCTGGCTGATGAGGATTATGAATCCGAAACCGGTCCCAGGATGCTTGTTTCCGGTCCATGGAAGACATGGCTTGGCAGTTCAGGCTGGACTGTTCCCATGAGGCACAGGGTCAGACTGATTTCCATATAGCCATGTCTGAAATGGGGTGGCTGAGTGGGCTAAAGAATGGTGATGGATTAAACCCAGATCAGTTGACTGGGGGTGAGTGTTTGATTTGCTCAAGCGCTCCGTCCATCATCCCCTTTTGTATTGCTTTGTTCTCCCTAAGTGTGGCAGGGTATGCTCAGACGTGAGTCCCTTGCTCACTTGGCCACTGGATTCAAGATAGCCTGGCTGATGAGGATTATGAATCCGAAACCGGTCCCAGGATGCTTGTTTCCGGTCCATGGAAGACATGGCTTGGCAGTTCGGGCTGGACTGTTCCCATGAGGCACAGGGTCAGAATGATTTGCATATAGCCATGTCTGAAATGGGGTGGCTGAGTGGGCTAAAGAAAGGCGATGGATTAAACCCAGATCAGTTGACTGGGGGTGAGTGTTTGATTTGCTCAAGCGCTCCGTCCATCATCCCCTTTTGTATTGCTTTGTTCGCCCTAAGTGTGGCAGGGTATGCTCAGACGTGAGTCCCTTGCTCACTTGGCCACTGGATTCAAGATAGCCTGGCTGATGAGGATTATGAATCCGAAACCGGTCCCAGGATGCTTGTTTCCGGTCCATGGAAGACATGGCTTGGCAGTTCGGGCTGGACTGTTCCCATGAGGCACAGGGTCAGACTGATTTGCATATAGCCATGTCTGAAATGGGGTGGCTGAGTGGGCTAAAGAAAGGTGATGGATTAAACCCAGATCAGTTGACTGGGGGTGAGTGTTTGATTTGCTCAAGCGCTCCGTCCATCATCCCCTTTTGTATTGCTTTGTTCGCCCTAAGTGTGGCAGGGTATGCACAGACGTGAGTTCCTTGCTCACTTGGCCACTGGATTCAAGATAGCCTGGCTGATGAGGATTATGAATCCGAAACCGGTCCCAGGATGCTTGTTTCCGGTCCATGGAAGACATGGCTTGGCAGTTCGGGCTGGACTGTTCCCATGAGGCACAGGGTCAGACTGATTTGCATATAGCCATGTCTGAAATGGGGTGGCTGAG
This sequence comes from Lissotriton helveticus, assembly GCF_964261635.1. Lineage (NCBI taxonomy): Eukaryota > Metazoa > Chordata > Amphibia > Caudata > Salamandridae > Lissotriton > Lissotriton helveticus. The sequence continues at coordinate 20,397,083 of NC_136071.1, read as the reverse complement.
TGGGCTAAAGAAAGGTGATGGATTAAACCCAGATCAGTTGACTGAGGGTGAGTGTTTGATTTGCTCAAGCGCTCCGTCCATCATCCCCTTTTGTATTGCTTCATTGATCAAGGGCACAGATCATCTTATGCAGATCCGGGTCTACATTCTCAGGCTCCAACACTAATTACTCAGTGTCAGAGAACGCTCAGGCTGCTCTTTCATGGGCACCAGAATGTAGTGCCTTTTTCCAATCTTGGGTCCTCCGGTGCACTGCACTTCCGTTGGAGCAAAGGAAAAGGGGTTGTGTGGCCAAAACTCAGGCCAAGGGGCTCAAGGGACTGCACACTGTCAGAGGTTGCCAGCACATGAAAGGTGGGTGGAAAACTGAAGCCTCAAACAACAAGAATCCTTTTCTTTCGCTCTTTGCACTGAAATTATAGTTCTGTGATGTCCAATGCCGTCTGATGGAGCAAGTGCGATGCTTTAAACAGTTCATTGTATAACAAGGGGACTGCAAGCAGGTGGCCTGCAATCTTCAAAGGAGTGGCCATATGCCATGGGACAATTTTGGTCTAGAATACACTGTCATTTCTCAAAGGCAATACAAAGACAAAGGCAGTAGGCAAAACAGTGCCTCTAGGCTCTTCAATTGGGTTTCCGTGTGTGAGCATATCCTCCACCATCTAAGGGTAGATAGCGACATGATTAAGTCTAGGTATTCCTAAATTCCTTATCTAGAACATCTCAAAAGAAAAATTGCATAATATAGATTATCAGGGACATGTAGATACCTCCCTTTTAATAACTGTGCACTAAGTGCACTACGCAATACACAGGCTAATAATCAAAATGTGGAAACTTGTCTTATAATAGCATTGAGTCAGTTAACCAGTCCATCACTACCATGATGGTTAGACTGAAAAACATTTAGTTAGGCCTAAGGAAAATTCTTAAAAAAACAGTCTAGTCATACAAAAGGGAATTATACATAATATAGGGGTTCCTAGTACATTACTGCAATCTGGAAGTGTGAACCTAAACAACACACCTACAATAATAAAAGGGCTGACTGGTGAAAGGAATATGGAAAAGGGAAAATGGGACTAGGACACAGCTAAAATCCCCAATTACTAGGCACAATGTGACATCAATCAGGGGAGAAATGTCAAAAGAAAAATCTATAGGAAGAACAATAAATTACTCAGGTGATAGTCAAGTTTGTGACACAATCCCAAGAGTATGGGTGATACACAAAAAGTTAAAATAGTTTTCAAATTTAACTCTACCGCTGGCCGCTACACCATATACGGTAATCTCCGCTAATGTTCCAGTTCCTTTTTCAGGAAAAAAAAAATTAAACCTTGATCCTTTATGGTACAAGGCCATACACTATTTAGGAAGCAGAACAAAACTGACTAATGTAATATAAAAATTAGGTCACCATGCACAAAAGTCACAGATCTATAATTTATCCTTACGTCCAATTTAGGATACATAATTTTAGGGCTGCCTGTTCCTTAAGGGGAGGGGCAGTACATGACTAACAGCATGTGACATACTTTGGTCCTGTATATGTCTTTTATTTTACTTTTCTTCATATACCATTATGGCCAAATTTGACATACACTGATGAAGTGTTGTCTGTCTATCTGTGAAATGTAGTGTCAAAACAAATCTACCCAACTGTTGTGCAGGATACACATCGTCATGTATATCCCTTCACAACACAGGTAAACTTGTAATAGTATCATAAGCAGCAACATAAAACAAAAACATGCAAAAAAAACGCACAAACGGACATGTCAAGCCATCAGATATACTAACTGTATATCAAGCACAAAAAGCATAGACAAAACAATAGCATATATAAATGAGCGGTGACGCACAACACCAGGTCATGTACTAGCAATATTCGGGCCTGCTTAATTTGTCATGTTTAAAATCCTCACCCTCCTTTTGACAGCAAATCACCAGGTAGTGGAGATTTGGCTGTCAAATGCAACTTACTGTGTGTCACTTCTGACACACAGGACCAGCAGGAACAATTCATAAAATGATAAGATGCAAGAATATGTAAAATGCACAAACATTTCTTTTCAAAGAAATTACGCAAAAACACATCTCTTTTCAACCAACCAAACTCACGTGTCTTGTCAGCCTTAAAATCACCCAGAACAATCCATGAATGATCTGTGAGCAGAAGCAAAAAGAAAAAATACACAACACACAAAAGAGAGACATTTCTCATGACAAACAGACATCAATTTTAACTTTTAATCAGAAGACAAAACATAATACACATGAACAGACACAAAAATAATTTTCCATTACTTAACTGTTACCATCTTGTCAGTCAGCTTGCAACATTAAGCCATTTTAACTTTCCAAAAGTAAAATGCTTTCACTGACACTCCATGTTATCTTTGGGCCACAATTTCCACTGTAAAAAATAATTCTTAATTGGCAAATCGTTCTCCTTTAGGCATGTAGCCTTCAAAATTTCAATAAAAAGCTTCGTTTTATTTTCTGTCTAAGACTTAATACAATGCTTCATTTTCGGTCAAATAAAAGCAACTAGCAGACATTATTTTTTTAGAGGCAGAGATACAAATATATCATTTCTGCAGAGCATTTAGCATGTGTTGGGACTTTCAAAGAAACCTGTTTCATATTTTCCCTTTGGAATTAAGTTCTTTAATTTTGTGGAGAAACCAGAAACCCTTCCTTTTAGAGGCCTGTTTAGCAAGGTCATTCTGCATTTCACAGAGACAAGTCCCTAATTTAAAAGGTTACAAATGTCAACATGACAGCCTCCTTCCATTGTTTACAGGGAAACCAAAGATAGCATCTCAGCGCGACTTGAGCCAGCTGCAGCTTCTTCCAGCCCCCACCCTCTGCTCATTCTGAGGCTGACAAAGACGAAAGGCCTTCCTAATTCCTCCTAACCTGCAATAATTCACTCTATTTTGAAAAATAATGTCTCCTTTTTATGCGCTAAAAAAATTATCTCTGTTTCCAGATTATTAAACAACATTTACTGTGAATAATTTGCACAACATAATAACATAACATACCATCTTTAGAACAGATGTTTGCTATTACCCTATGCAATGGTACTCATTTCAGCAACCTTAAATAGATAAACATTTCAGTAAGTCCAGCTGGAGTTAAAACCTTCAACCTTGATATTAAACTCAAACCTCTGCACCAGGCACATTGGCTGACTGAGCCATTAAAAGCATCCCCAAATGGGACAACCTGTAAATTTGTGTTTTATACCTAAATGTATGCATTTACTGAAGCCTAAAGCACTTTAAAGCTATTTTAAATGGCAAAAATACCCAAATTCGACTTTGATATTTGGGGCACTTAAAAATAAATATCCTATACTTGTGATACATATTAATCATCCTCAGAATGTTCTTTACAAATTACAGATATTAGACATTAGACATATCTTGTGTAAATCCTTAGAAAAATGAGTTTTTTACGCCTGCGCTAGGTAAGATGTCATATGCTAATGTCCTCATTATGCAGTGCAACACAACTCAAATTAAATTATAATGCTAGGAGGTCACAGTATGAGTTAAGCTCCATGAATAGTAAAAAACAAATTTTGTAGCACTTATTTTTAATAATTATTTTTCATAATTAATAATTATTTTTAATAAACCCAATTATTTTGGATAATTCCTCATATAAGAGCAAGCTGCATCCCTTGCCTTTCATTTTTAGACGCATTCATTTATAAGCCCAAGCACAGACGCCTAACTTGAAACATGACAAAATGTTTGCGCCATTTGTTTCTTTCTAAAAAGGACAATTTTATTTAGCAACAGACCCACGAATATGCTTACAAAATGTTGCTTAATAGACTGAAAACATCAAGAAAAACCACGAACAGACATTTAGCTCATTTCAGACATAAACAGAAAGGGGTCAAAACACTCAGGACACACAATACAGCGCGCTTTAGCCATGCATCTCGTGAATAGCGCCATCGCTATGTACTTACAGAAGTTGCACTAATGGGAAACCCACATAGACATTTAAACACACATTTAACCCACAAATCAATACTCAGGACAGAAAGCAAGGACAGCCCACAGACTGTACTTAAACCAAACCATTTGTAAATACTAGTTGTAAGTCATATTTACAAGAAACGCTTCTCAATTGTGTTTCAAAAAGACTGCAAAAACAGCCCAACAGACTGATGTATGTCCAAGAAGCGAAAATACACTCAATTCACTAGCTTTGGCTAGCAGAACACCAAACAAAATCGCTCTGCATATCTTCCTTCATAACATTGCGCAGAACAAAGGATCCTTATATGTATTATGTCATATTTTAATTCCCTGGGGATACAAAATCACCAAGGAAGAAATATGTTTGTAAATCTAAACCTATTTAGATATTCCCTTTAGGGGGGGCCGGCTAATTTACTTCACATCACACTATGGTACCTTCCAAAAAAGCAACACATTTTTCCATGTGAGCTTGAGAACAGACATGCCAAAAAATACTGCGGAATACGCAAGTATTATAATCAAAGTGGTGCTTAAAGTACTTTTCGTACGTGCACCGTTCAACTAAACCAAATGGAGAAATATCTCCTCATTACCTGCCTACACAAATTGCAATTCGCATATCCAAACCTATACAAATCCAAAGTTGGCCAACACAAATTCCAAAGTTCCAAAGCTACAGTCCCAAATTTGCTAAGATTAGGCATTTTATAGCTCACTAATCTAGCTTCAAACTTCAAGGGGTTATCTCTACCAATACACTCGCAAATATACGAGCCCCTCTGCTTTGGTAATTTGCAATAACTAAATCAAAAACCAAGAAACCAAACCCCTCGGCTTTGGTAATTGCAATAACCAAATCAAAACCAAGAAACCAAACAAAGTCGTGGGAACGACCCACTTGTACTTCTTATTTTTCCGAATCAAAAGGTTATCCAAATTCTAACTGTTAAGTTCTACATGACCTAACAGTCTTTTTTAGAATACTCACGCCAAAAAGGTTCTCTGTCTGGAGTGACATCATGTGGAGGATCAAAATCAGGAAGATTAGAAATATATTGGGCTGCAGAATCAAAGAATCTCCAGAATCCCTGTGCACAGAGTAAATTGATACTTGTATAAAAATGTAAATTGATACTTGTATAGCGCACTACTCGCCCACAAGGGTCTCAAGGCACTTGTACGAATACCGCTGTGGAACCCATCCTGGCTTTCCCTGTGAGGTGTCCATGCCTGGGCACCCCCAAGGTGGAGGCCAGGCATCCTTAGCGTTGTGGGGGCCGTTGTGGAGATTAAGCAAGCTATTGCCGAGAGTTGCAGAGTGGGAATCCATGATTGGAATAGGCACCGAGGCGAGAATTATCAGGTCCGTGGAATTTTGAGCCCAAGGCCCTCCGAGGCGGGGAATTGAACCCTGGTCCCGGGTTAGACCTCTGCATCAGGGTCTGCCGCTTTAACCATTGAGCCACACTTCTTCACCTCCTTAGTAGAATCCTGTTCTGTCCTCCTCAGTAGATTTTAGTCCTCTGACCAGATCACTCCCACAGAAAGTCACTTCTCTGATGAAGCCCACGTTGGCCGCGCCATTTGAAGAACTGTAATCTTCATTCTCAGGGAATACTTACTAATAAAAAAGAACTTGGCACAGAAGCTGAAAATATGAAAAGACATCTTTATTAAATTTAATAAGTGAGGCCACGTCACACAGAAGCCGTAGCAACTGAATGAGGCAGTCTGAGGAATACAGAAAACAGAGGCCTTTTACATGCAAACTTCAGCATACAAGTAAGGGGCAGTCCTAGCTTTTGCAAGCATGGAAAATGCCTAAAATTCCTTCTTACACAAGCCGGAAAAACCCATAATAAAAGGACCACAACCCATATCATAAACAGACCATAAAAGAAGGAACAGAAACAGATAAGAAGCAGTATAAGGGGTGTGTGTGTGCATACCAAACTCTACAATGTCCTGTGCTTTGATCCTCAATCTTGATCAGCTAAAGGGCAGGAACTGGTTTAACAAGGTCAGCTTCAGGCAACAGGGTCAGTTCACTCAGGTCAAACAGGAGTCAGCACGAATTCAAGCTTAGGTGTACATGTCCTTGAAAGACTTGTTCAGCCACAGTCATGGCCTATGTGAGGGCAACCACAAAATGTCTACCATACACAAAATGGAACCCATGGGTTCAGAATTGACAGAACCTCAGGACCCTCCACCACTATCTGCTCCCCAGGGGGCCCTCCACCACTGTCTGCTCCCCACGGGGCCCTCTACCTCTGTCTGCTCACCTGGGGGGCCCTCTATCCCTGTCTGCTCCCCAGGGGCCCTCCACCTCTGTCTGCTCCCCACGGGGCCCTCCACCACAGTATGCTCCCCAGGGGCCCTCTACCACTGTCTGCTCCCTACAGGGCCCTCCACCCCTGACTGCTCCCTAGGGGGCCCTCTGCTCCGGTCTGCCCCCCAGGGGGCCCTCCACCACTGTCTGCTCCCCAGGGGGCCCTCCACCTCTGTCTGCTCCCCACGGGGCCCTCCACCACAGTATGCTCCCCAGGGGCCCTCTACCACTGTCTGCTCCCTACAGGGCCCTCCACCCCTGACTGCTCCCTAGGGGGCCCTCTGCTCCTGTCTGCCCCCCAGGGGGCCCTCCACCACTGTCTGCTCCCCAGGGGTCCCTCCACCACTGTCTGCTCCCCAGGGGCCCTCCACCCCTGACTGCTCCCCAGGGGGCCCTCTGCTCCTGTCTGCCCCCCAGGGGGCCCTCCACCACTGTCTGCTCCCCAGGGGTCCCTTCACCACTGTCTGCTCCCCAGGGGCCCTTCACCACTGTCTTCTCCCTACGGGGCCCTCTACCACTGTCTGCCCCCCAGGGGGCTCTCCACCACTGTCTGCTCCCCGGGGGCCCTCCACCATTCTGCTCCCCACAGGGCCCTCCACCACTGTCTGCTCCCCAGAGAGCCCTCCATCACTGTCTACTCCTCAGGGGCCCTCCACCCCTGTCTGCTCCCCAGGGGCCCTCCACCAGTGTCTGCCCCCCCCACAGGGCCCTCCACCACTGTCTGCTCCCCAGGGGCCCTCCACCCCTGTCTGCTCCCCAGGGGCCCTCCACCCCTGTCTGCCCCCAGGGGGCCCTCCACCACTGTCTTCTCCCCAGGGGCCCTCCACCTCTGTCTGATCCCCAGGGGCCTCCACCCCTGTCTGCTCCCCACGGGGCCCTCCACCACTGTCTGCTCCCCACGGGGCCCTCCACCACTGTCTGCTCCCAAGGGACCCTCCACCACTGTCTGCCCCCGAGGGGACCCCAACCAAAGTCTGCTCCCCAGGGGCCCTCCACCCCTGTCTGCTCCCCAGGGGACCCTCCACCGCTGTCTGCTCCCCAGGGGCCCTCCACCCCTGTCTGCTCCCCAGGGGGCCCCCCACCACTGTCTGCTCCCCAGGGGCCCTCCACCACTGTCTGCTCCCCAGGGGGCCCTCCACCGCTGTCTGCTCCCCAGGGGGTCCCCACCCCTGTCTGCTCCCCAGGGGGCCCTCCACCACTGTCTGCTCCCCAGGGGGCCCTCCACCACTGTCTGCTCCCCAGGGGGCCCTCCACCACTGTCTGCTCCCCAGGGGGCCCTCCACCGCTGTCTGCTCCCCAGGGGGTCCCCACCCCTGTCTGCTCCCCAGGGGGCCCTCCACCCCTGTCTGCTCCCCACGGGGCCCTCCACCACTATCTGCTCCCCAGGGGTCCCTCCACCACTGAATGCTCCCAAGGGGCCCCTCCCCCACTGTCTGCTCCCCAGGGGCCTTCCACCAGTGTCTGCTCCCCAGGGGCCCCCCACCACTGTCTGCTCCCCAGGGACCCTCCACCGCTGCCTGCTCCCCAGGGGCCCTCCACCTCTGTCTGCTCCCCAGGGGACCCTCCACCACTGTCTGCTCCCCAGGGGCCCTCCACCTCTGTCTGCTCCCCAGGGGACCCTCCACCACTGTCTGCCCCCCAGGGGCCCCTCCACCTCTGTCTGCTCCCCACGGGACCCTCCACCACTGTCTGCTCCCCTGGGGCCCTCCACCACTGTCTGCTCCCCAGGGGCCCTCCACCACTGTCTGCTCCCCAGGGCCCCCCACCACTGTCTGCTCCCCAGGGACCCTCCACCGCTGCCTGCTCCCCAGGGGCCCTCCACCTCTGTCTGCTCCCCAGGGGCCCTCCACCACTGTCTGCTCCCCAGGGGCCCCTCCACCACTGTCTGCTCCCCAGGGGCCCTCCACCCCTGTCTGCTTCTCAGGGGCCCTCCACCCCTGTCTGCTCCCCAGGGGGCCCTCCACCTCTGTCTGCTCCCCACGGGACCCTCCACCACTGTCTGCTCCCCGGGGGCCCTCCACCACTGTCTGCTCCCCAGGGGCCCTCCACCACTGTCCGCTCCCCAGGGGCCCCTCCACCCCTGTCTGCTCCCCAGGGGGCCCTCCACCACTGTCTGCTCCCCAGGGGCCCTCCACCACTGTCTGCTCCCCACGGGACCCTCCACCACAGCCCGCTCTCCACTGGGCCCTCCACCACAGACTGCTCTCCACTGGGCCCTCCACCCCTGTCTTCTCCCCAGGGGGCCCTCCACCCCTGTCTGCTCCCCAGGGGCCCTCCACCACTGAATGCTCCCAAGGGGCCCCTCCACCACTGTCTGCTCCCCAGGGGCCCCTCCACCTCTGTCTGCTCCCCACGGGGCCCTCCACCACTGAATGCTCCCAAGGGGCCCCTCCACCACTGTCTGCTCCCCTGGGGCCCTCCACCACTGTCTGCTCCCCAGGGGCCCTCCACCCCTGTCTGCTCCCTGTGGGGCCCTCAACCTCTGTCTGCTCCCCTGGGGGCCCTCCACTGCTGTCTGCTCCCAGTGGCCCCTCCTCCACTGTCTGCTCCCCAGGGGCCCTCCACCACTGCCTGCTCCCCAGGGGCCCTCCACCCCTGTCTGCTCCCCAAGGGCCCTCCACCCCTGTCTGCTCCCCAGGGGACCCTCCACCACTGTCTGCTCCCCAGGGGACCCTCTACCACTGTCTGCTCCCTAGGGGCCCCTCCCCCTGTCTGCTCCCCAGGGGCCCCTCCCCCTGTCTGCTCCCCAGGGGCCCCTCCACCACTGTCCGCTCCCCAGGGGCCCCTCCACCGCTGTCTGCTCCCCAGGGGCCCTCCACCACTGTCTGCTCCCCAGGGGCCCTCCACCCCTGTCTGCTCCCCAGGAGGCCCTCCACCACTGTCTGCTCCCCAGGGGCCCTCCACCACTGTCTGCTCCCCAGGGGGTCCCCACCCCTGTCTGCTCCCCAGGGGGCCTTCCACCACTGTCTGCTCCCCAGGGGCCCTCCCCCACTGTCTGCTCCCCAGGGGCCGTCCACCCCTGTCTGCTCCCCAGGGGCCGTCCACCCCTGTCTGCCCCCCAGGGGCCCTCCGCCACTGTCTGCTCCCCAGGGGCCCTCCACCACTGTCTGCTCCCCAGGGGCCCTCCACCACTGTCTGCTCCCCAGGGGCCCTCCACCACTGTCTGCTCCCCAGGGGCCCTCCACCTCTGTCTGCTCCCGAAGGGGCCCTCCACCTCTGTCTGTTCCCCAGGGGGCCCTCCACCACTGTGTGCTCCCGAAGGGGCCCTCCACCACTGTCTGCTCCCCAGGGGTACCTCCACCTCTGTCTGCTCCCCAGGGGGCCCTCTGCCCCTGTCTGCTCCCCAGAGGCCCTCCACAACTGTCTGCTCCCGAGGGGCCCTCCACCACTGTCTGCCCCCAGGAGCCCTCCACCACTGTCTGCTCCCCAGGGGCCCTCCACCACTATCTGCTCCCCAGGGGTCCCTCCACCCCTGTCTGCTCCCCTGGGGGCCCTCCACCCCTGTCTGCTCCCCTGGGGGCCCTCCACCCCTGTCTGCTCCCCAGGGGTCCCTCCCCCACAGTCTGCTCCCCAGGGGGCCTCCACCACTGTCTTCCCCCAGGGGGCCCCTCCACCACTGTCTGCTCCCCAGGGGGGCCTCCACCACTGTCTGCTCCCCAGGGGGCCCCTCCACCACTGTCTGCTCCCCAGGGGGCCCTCCACCACTGTCTGCTCCCCAGGGGGCCCTCCACCCCTGTCTGCTCCCCAGGGGGCCCTCCACCACTGTCTGCTCCCCAGGGGCCCTCCACAACTGTCTGCTCCCCAGGGGGCCCTCCACCCCTGTCTGCTCCCCAGGGGGGCCTCCACCACTGTCTGTTCCCCAGGGGCCCTCCACAACTGTCTGCTCCCCAGGGGGCCCTCCACCTCTATCTGCTCCCCAAGGGGCCCTCCACCACTATCTGCTCCCCAGGGGGCCCTCCACCTCTGTCTGCTCCCCAGGGGGGCCTCCACCACTATCTGCTCCCCAGGGGGCCCTCCACCTCTGTCTGCTCCCCAGGGGGGCCTCCCCCACAGTCTGCTCCCCAGGGGGCCCCTCCACCACTATCTGCTCCCCAGGGGGCCCTCCACCACTGTCTGCTCCCCAGGGGCCCATCCACCACTGTCTGCTCCCCAGGGGGCCCTCCACCACTGTCTGCTCCCCAGGGGCCCATCCACCACTATCTGCTCCCCAGGGGGCCCTCCGCCACTGTCTGCTCCCCAGGGGCCCATCCACCCACTGTCTGCTCCCCAGGGGGCCCTCCACAACTGTCTGCTCCCCAGGGGCCCTCCACCACTGTCTGCTCCCCAGGGGGCCCTCCACCACTGTCTGCTCCCCAGGGGCCCTCCACCACTGCCGCTCCCCAGGGGTCCCTCCACCACTGCCGCTCCCCAGGGGCCCCTCCACCTCTGTCTGCTCCCCAGGGGCCCTCCACCACTGTCTGCTCCCCAGGGGCCCTCCACCACTGTCTGCTCCCCAGGGGCCCTCCACCACTGTCTGCTCTCCACGGGGCCCTCCATGAGTGTCTGCTCCCCAGGGGACCCTCCACCACTGTCTGCCCCCCAGGGGCCCTTCCACCACTGTCTGCTCCCCAGGGGGCCCTCCACCTCTGTCTGCTCCCCAGGGGCCTTCCACCTCTGTCTGCTCCCCAGGGGCCCTCCACCACTGTCTGCTCCCCTGGGGGCCCTCCACCTCTGTCTGCTCCCCAGGGGCCCTCCACCTCTGTCTGCTCCCCAGGGGCCCTCCACCACTGTCTGCTCCCCTGGGGGCCCCTCCACCACTGTCTGCTCCCCAGGGGACCCTCCACCACTGTCTGCTCCCCAGGGGCCCTCCACCACTGCCGCTCCCCAGGGGGACCTCCACCTCTGTCTGCTCCCCAGGGGCCCTCCACCACTGTCTGCTCCTCAGGGCCCCTCCACCACTGTCTGCTCCCCAGGGGGCCCTTCACCTCTGTCTGCTCCCCAGGGGGCCCTCCACCACTGTCTGCTCCCCAGGGGCCCCCCACCACTGTCTGCTCCCCAGGTGGCCCTCCACCTCTGTCTGCTCCCCAGGGGCCCTCCACCACTGTCTGCTCCCCACGGGACCCTCCACCACTGTCTGCTCCTCAGGGGACTCTCCACCACTGTCTGCTCCCCTGGGGGCCCTCCACCACTGTCTGCTTCCCAGGGGCCCTCCACCCCTGTCTGCTCCCCAGGGGCCCTCCACCAGTGTCTGCCCCCCAGGGGCCCTCCACCACAGTCTGCTCCCAGGGGCCCTCCACCACTGTCTGCTCCCAGGGGCCCTCCACCACTGTCTGCTTCCCACGGGGCCCTCCACCACTGTCTGCTCCCCAGGGGCCCTCCACCCCTGTCTGCTCCCCAGGGGGCCCTCCACCACTGTCTGCTCCCCAGGGGCCCTCCACCAGTGTCTGCTCCCCAGGGGCCCTCCACCAGTGTCTGCCCCCCAGGGGCCCTCCACCACTGTCTGCTCCCCAGGGGCCCTCCACCACTGTCTGCTCCCCAGGGGCCCTCCACCACTGTCTGCTCCCAGGGGGCCCTCCACCCCTGTCTGCCCCCCAGGGGCCCTCCACCACTGTCTGCTCCCCAGGGGGCCCTCCACCCCTGTCTGCCCCCCAGGGGCCCTCCACCACTGTCTGCTCCCCAGGGGCCCTCCACCACTGTCTGCTCCCAAGGGGCCCTCCACCACTGTCTGCTCCCCAGGGGCCCTCCACCACTGTCTGCTCCCCAGGGGGCCCCCCACTACCGTCTGCTCACCAGGGGGCCCTCCACCACTGTCTGCTCCCCAAGGGCCCTCAACCCCTGTCTGCTCCCCAGGGGGCCCTCCACCCCTGTCTGCCCCCCAGGGGCCCTCCACCACTGTCTGCCCCCCAGGGGCCCTCCACCACTGTCTGCTCCCAGGGGCCCTCCACCAATGTCTGATCACCACGGGGCCCTCCACCACTGCCTGCTCCCCAGGGGCCCTCCACCACTGTCTGTACCCAGGGGCCCCTCCACCTCTGTCTGCTCCCCAGGGGCCCCTCCACCTCTGTCTGCCCCCCAGGGGGCCCTCCACCACAGTCTGCTCCCCAAGGGCCCTCCACCACTGTCTGCTCCCAGGGGCCCGCCACCACTGTCTGCTCCCCAGGGGCCCTCCACCCCTGTCTGCTCCCCAGGGGCCCTCCACCCCTGTCTGCTCCCAGGGGCCCTCCACCCCTGTCTGCTCCCAGGGGCCCTCCACCCCTGTCTGCTCCCAGGGGCCCTCCACCCCTGTCTGCTCCCAGGAGCCCTCCACCCCTGCCTGCCCTGTTCTGTTCTATGTGCGATTCGGATTGGTTGGTAAAAGGCCATTTGCATTTGCAAAGAGTTCTCCCGCTCGTAAAATGGTTTTGTACGTTGTAGAAAGGTGTTTTACTGGGTGTGAATCCTAGAATTTTGTGAATGGCAGCAACGTCATCACAAAATACCTTTCTACGTAACATCAATCCCCGGGACAATCCTCAGAGGGGGACGTTTCCATAAAGCCAGGTAGTAGCATCAGCGCGCCACCTAGCGGCAATTTGAAAATGCCGTAAAGCACCCTAAAGATTGTCCTTTTGAAAACCTGGGAGCATTCAGCAGACATTTCCAGACCCGCCAAATCGTACGGTACATTTATAGAACTGCAACATCAGCACCCTCATAGATAGTAACTGTAATCACATCTGTAATGGGTATTTATTAGTAAGAACACAGTATTAATTCAATTCAACCGTCCTCTTGAAGGGACAAACAGATACTTTTCCCACGGACGCCAATAACATGATCCAATGAATTTTCACTGTTGGTTTATTCTGTGCAAGAACACTTCCAGCCAAACATCAGCCAACACGTGTTTCGTCTTTTAAGACTTTTTCAAGGCAGTCCAGTATTCGCGACCCTAATGCTCTCCCGGCGTTGTTTTAGTAGTCACAAATGCCCATACGTGTAAACTGGAGCTACTTCGCTCTTCCAAAGACTTTCAGCAAAAAGTTCACACTCCAAATTTCTAAATTAGGTCCCAAAGGAAGAAAATAAGCCGCCGCGCTATTTTCAAAATGTTGAGTCGATTCCCAGATCATGAGCATGATGTATTGACAAACCATCCTGGATCAATACTTCAGGGAGTCCATAGTAAGCTCCCAAGCCTGTGTTCCGTAACAAGTATCCAAAACGCCAGTCCGTTCAGGTATATATTAATTTTTTAAAGATTGTGATATTAATTTAACAATATTTCCAATAGGGTTCTGTTTTAAGTCTCCACCTCCATTGGGGCATATCATCAAGGCGCAATAAAATTATCGCCGCTTTTGCGTCCGTTTTTGGCCAAAAAGCGGTGATAATTTTATCGCTTTATCAGCAAGGTCACGCTATCGAGTGAATCCTTGACTTAGCGCCCTTTCCCTTAACGCCCAGCTTTGCATCTCTAATGAGATGCAAAGTGGGCGTTCCTTCCCAAAAGAACGTGAGAAATGTCCCTAACTGACATTTCTCCTATTATCTAGCCTCACGCTAACCTGCTGAGTGATAAGAAAAGTAGCGCAAACCGCGGTTATCACTACTTTCCTTACACCTGCTTTTCATCTGACTTAGCCATGATATCCAATAGAAGGTGGATTTCATGGCTGAGTCTGCCCTGCCCTATCAAAACTATCGACAAACGTTGTGTGATTATCACTGGATTTCCAGCGATAATCGCACATTTGGCAGCTTACGCCTGGAATTTTATCGCTGTTGTGATAAGCGTTGCTGATAGCATGCTATCTCAGCGATAAAATTCAGTGTTAGCCGGCGATAATTAATCTTGCGTTAAGCACGCTGAGCGATAATTATCGCCAGCCCTTGCTGATATGCCCCATTATTTTTTGTGGAAGGCTGCTGTGGTGCTGGACTTACTACTGGTTCCTGTAGTTTACATGTGGATTTTGTAAATAGCTAAAAGCAGTAAACTTATTCAAAAGTGTAAATTACTCAAAAGTGTAATTTCCCTTTGTGAATACGGCCTTCTATTTCCCCTTTTCCCGTTTCTTTCTCTCCTAACCCCTCTCCCCAGCCTCGCTCTTCTTTTCTTTCCTACTCTTTCTGTCTACTCCCTTCATCCTGTTTTTGTTTCTTCTCCATCCTTCACTTTCTCTGTTTAATCTCTCCCTCCCCTTTGCTCTTCCTTTCTATCCAGTTCTGTGTCTCTTTTCTCTCCCTCTCCTCTTCCTTTTTTCTCTCCAGTTCTGTGTCTCTTTTTTCCCTCCCCTCTTCCTTTTATTCTCTCCAGTTCTGTGTCTCTTTTCTCTCCCTCCCCTTTGCGCTTCCTTTTTTTGTCTCCAGTTCTGTGTCTCTTTTCTCTCCCTCCCCTCTTCCTTTTTAGGTCTCGCCTGGCGTTAGCAGCGCGCATGCGTTGCTTCGCCATGCGAGGGCTTCTTGGAATCAATACGATTCCAGAAGCTCGCTTTCTGCTCCGCCCGTGTTTTTCATTGGTGCACATCATTTTGCGTCACCAATTATGCAAAACCGGGTGTTACGATTGTCCAGGAGGCTTTTTTTGTCCCTCCTGGTTACCAACCTGTCCACTTTTGGCCCCGCCCGACTGTATTGCATCTTTTACTTGGGCGGGAGACAGTGTCTCTTAATTAGCCGCTAAGCACTTTTTTCTTTTCATTGTGAGCCACTCTCACTGCAGGCACGACGCGTTTTATTTTATTAACGGAGCATTGCGCTTTACTGCGCTTTAAATTTTAAATGAAGTACTGGGCTGTACAGAGCCCTCATTGCTGTGCGTGCGCTACATGAACAGATATAATGGGCTCTTGCTCTACAAGGTCTGCTGGCTGTTTGTTTAGCAAATTCATACAGCGCAAACTGAACTCAAGAGTAGTAGAGACCTTTACAAGACACCCAGTTACATTACACAAGAGCACATTCACACAGGAACACATTGCCTTTTAGAAGGCACAGGAGATTAACTAATTTGCCCAGAATCACACATTGGTAAGCCAATGCTGTGACTCAAACAACATCAGCTTCCGCATCTGATCATCATGCGTGATTAATCAATTAATCTCCCCATGGTCCCGCTGTTTACTAAAAACGGGGTGCCAAGGAACATTCACATGCACTATAAGAAGGAACCTCTCCGTTAAATCTGTTTCGTGATCTATCTACTTGCCGTTTTTTGTTTCTAATATTCGGCCTCTTTCTGCTCTCCCGAGTGCCCCCTTCGAGATCCTCCTCTCCTTCCGCATTCTGCCAGCACACTCCTACCCAATAGTCGTCCACCACCACCACCACGTCCACCACCACGCCCACCACCATTGCCGCCACCACCACGTCCACCACCACTACCACCATGTCCACCATGTCCACCACCACCACGTCCACCACCACCACCACGTCCACCACCACCACAGCCATCACCATGTCCACCACCACGTCCACCACCACCACCACGTCCAACACATCCACCACCATGTCCACCACGTCCACCACCATGTCCACCACCACCACCACGTCCACCACCACCATGTCCACCACCACCATGTCCACCAACACGTCCACACCACCATGTCCATCACCACCACCATGTCCACCACCACCACACCCACCACCACCACGTACACCACCACCACCACGTCTACCACCACCACCACGTCCGCTACCACCACGTCCTCCAACACCACATCCACCACCGCCACGTCCACCACCACCACATCCACCACCACCACGACCACGTCCCCCACCACCACCATGTCCACCACATCCCCACCACCATGTCCACCACGTCCACCACCACCTTATTTATCACCACGTCCCACACCACCACATCCACCACGGCCATATCCACCATGCCCACCACCACCACCACCATGTCCATCATCACCTCCACATGCACCACCACTATGTCCACCACCACATCCACCACACCCACCACCACGTCCACCACTACCACTTCCACCACCACATCCATCACACCCACCACCAAATCCACCACCACCATGTCCACCACCACCACCACCATATCCACCACAACCATCATGTCCACCACCACCACGTCCTCCACCACCACCACCACCACATCCACCACCACCAGGTCCACCACCACCAGGTCCACCACCACCACGTCCACAACCACCATGTCCACCACCACGTTCACCACCACCACGTTCACCACGACCACCACATCCACCACCACCACGTCCACCACCACCACATCCAACACCACCATGTCCGCGACCACCACATCCACCACATCCACCACCATGTCCACCACCACGTCCACCACTACCACGTCCACCACCACGTCCACCACCACCATGTCCACTACCACATCCACCACATCCACCACCACCACCCCTATTCCACCACCACATCCACCACCACCATGTCCACCACCACCACGTCCTCCACCACCACGTCCACCACCACCACGTCCACCACCACCATCACATCCCCCATCACCACGTCCACCACCTCCACCACCACCACCTCATCCAACATCACAACCACCACGACATCCACCACCACCATGTCCACCACCACCACCACATTCACCACCAGGTCCACCACCACCACCACCAGCACCACCACCACCACCACCACCACCATGTCCACCACCACCACGTCCACCACCACCACGTCCACCACCACCACATCCTCCACCACCACCATGTCCACCACCACCACATCCACCACCACATCCACCACCACATCCACCACTACTATGTCCACCACCATGTCCCCCACCACCACCACGTCCACCACCACCATGTCCACCACCACCATGTCCACCACATCCACCACCACATCCTCCACCACCACGTCCACCACCACCACATCCACCACATCCACCACCACGTCCACCACCACCACACCCACCACCACGTCCTCCACCACCAAAACCACATCCACCACCGCCACCACATCCACCCCCACCACCACATCCACCACACCCATCACCACCATGTCCACCACCACCATGTCCACCACCACATCCACCACCACCATCACGTCCACCACCACATCCACCACCAACATGTCCACCACCACCACCACGTCGACCACCACCACCCCATCCACCACATCCACCACCAACACATCCACCACCATCACCACCAGGTCTACCACGACCATGTCCACCACCACCATATCCACCACCACCACATCCACCACCATTAATTGTATTTCCTCCTGAGGCTCAGCCGGGAGATTTATATTTGTGTTCTCTTACTTGCTTTTAAAACTGTGATAATTCGTCTTTTATTTGCACTTTCCCCCTGCTGCCTACACACGATTGCTGTGTGCTGGCAACTGTCCCTGTGGCAAAACGAGCGCTGGGAAGGCTTCAATCACACCTTCTTGGGAACCCCATTCTCCCCGCCCGGAGCAGGACACGCCCACTCCGAGGCCACGCCCCCTAGCAGAACGTACAAATAGCGCGCTGAGGTGATAGTGCGCCGGTAATTGTATTTCCTCCTGAGGCTCAGCCGGGAGATTTATATTTGTGTTCTCTTACTTGCTTTTAAAACTGTGAAAATTCGTCTTTTATTTGCACTTTCCCCCTGCTGCCTACACACGATTGCTGTGTGCTGGCTACTGTCCCTGTGGCAAAACGAACGCTGGGAAGGCTTCAATCACACCTTCTTGGGAACCCCATTCTCCCCGCCCGGAGCAGGACACGCCCACTCCGAGGCCACGCCCCCTAGGAATCTCAGACTACAAGAATGTGCATGAATAGGAAGCGCAGCGGACGAGCGCAGCGGGCGCGACGATTGCGCGCCAAAGGCGCGCATAAGGCAAGCTCGTCTGCGCTCGTCCGCGCCGAGTCCGGGCCTCGGGCCACCCCCCCTGCCCCCCAGCTGTCAACACACATATGTTATTCGCCAGCAACCCTCTATTAGCTAAGGCCTCCTGTCAACTCATGCCCTCGGCACTCTCTCCAAGCTATGGACCTTCCCTCAACCTGTCATACCTGTTCTGCGCCTCTTAAACCTAACTTGTGCACAACAACTACACAGGAATTCCAAATGCTCCTACTTAACTGCCGCTCACTGCCTAAGCATAGTGCCGAAATGGCCTTATTGATAGATGAGCATACTCCGGACTTATTGTTCCTTACGGAAACCTGGCTCACTAGTGAGTCCAACCCGGCGATAGTAGAAGCCCTCCCCACAGGCTATCAAATAACACGGCAAGACCGGCCAAAAGGGAGAGGCGGAGGCCTTGCTATCATCCATAAGGAGCAATATCATTGTCGAGTCTCTTCCGAGACCATCTCGGACTGCGAGAACATGGGTTTCAACATCAACCTTTCTCCTAACATCTGCTTCTCAGGCACCCTTATTTATCGCCCACCCAGCCTCCCGAAGCAATTTCTTCTATCTCTGCCATCGATTGTGGCCAGCAGAGTCAGCACCTCTTCTAGCTTTACCGTGTTAGGCGACTTGAACTTACACTTTGACTCCCCCTCTGACCTTGCAGCTGCTACCCTATCAGATGATCTAGCGGCCCTACAACTCACTCAACGTATGTATGTATGTATGTATGTATAGGCATTTATATAGCGCACTACTTACCCGTAGGGTCCCAAGGCGCTTTGACCGCTGCGAAACCCTTCCTGGCTTCCCTGAGAGATGGTCCCTTAATGGGTATCTCCAGGGTGAGACCAGGCATCCCCGGCGGTCTGGTGGGGCCGTTAGTGAAGATGAGGCAAGCTAATGCCCAGAGTTGCCGAGTGTGAACGCTGATCAGAGTGGGCACCGAGGCGAGAGAATTATCGAGTCCGCTGACCCTGGTCCAGAAACCTGCCGCGCCGGGAATCGAACCCTGGACCCGGGCCGTCCTCTGCTCTCGGGTCTGCCGCCTCTAACCAGTGAGCCACACTACTTCACTCGTGTTTCTTTTCCCACTCACGAAAAAGGCCATTTATTGGATCCAATCTTTTCAAACTGTCCTGAGATCACAGTGGACCCAGGCATTACCCTACCCTGGACTGACCACCTTTTAATCCCCTTTAAATGGACCACACCTAAATACTCTCTTCCGGCTCCCACCACCAAGCTCAGGCGAGCCTGGACGCGCCTTGAGGTTGATAAATGGTGCACTAAACTGGCTGGCTCACAACCAGAAGTCTCGGATGACCCCGCCCTAGCAAACCAGGAATATGCCAATTGGATCTCCCACACTCTTGACTCTACTCTCCCAATGAGCAAGACTGTACTGAAGCGGCCTCAAAAAACCGCCCCTTGGTACACCCAGTCTCTCAGAGAAAAAAAGCGTCTCTGTAGAAGGGCGGAAAGACGCTGGCGCTTAGACAAATCGGCGGATAACAAAACCCGGTACCGTGAATCCATCAACGAGTACAAAACTCAAATAAAAGCAGCTCAGTCAACGTATTTCGCCGAAAAAATCCTGATTGCTAGATGTAAACCCAAAGAGATCTTCCAGATTATTAAAAAGCTAACGAACCCATCTCCTGTGGTGCATGTCGAGAAATCTGTCACCCAATGCAATGACATTGCCGAATTCTTCCACCAGAAAATCGACAAAATGTATTCTACTTTTTCTCCCCCAAACACCAACCTGCCTACTCAATCTAATAACCTCCGCAGTCTGCCACATCCCCCCACTCCTTATAGCTTAACTCACTTCCCCCCACTAGACCTCCCCACTCTAGAATCACTAGCCCTCAGTGTCAAATCAGGCTCGCCGGCCGATCCTGCCCCTCCTGACATCCTAATGGCAGCTTCACATACCATCCTGCCCGTCATCAGAGAGGTACTAAACTCTTCCATCTCATCCGGCACCGTCCCACCTGCATGGAAGCAGGCCATGGTTAGGTCACTGATCAAGAAACCTAATCTGGACCCGTCTGATTTGGCCAACTACCGCCCTATTTCTCTGCTCCCTTGGTTGAGCAAGGTGTTGGATAAATACGTAAACCAACAGTTAGTGAACTATCTAGAGGGCCACCACATACTGGATTCCACTCAGACGGGTTTCAGACCCAGGCACGGGACAGAGACCGCCCTCCTCATGGTTGTAGAGGAAGCGAGAAAAATCTTGGATCAGGGAGGATCAGTGGCAGTGATCCTCCTTGATCTAAGTGCGGCCTTCGACACAGTGTGTCATGACACCCTTTTAAGCCGCATGTCCTGTGTGGGGATTAGGGATAAAGCTTGGGCATGGTTTGAATCCTTTCTGGGGAATAGATCTTTCAGAGTTTTTGATGGCGACTCAGTTTCCTCCAGTAGACCTCTAAATTGTGGAGTTCCTCAGGGCTCCTCTCTGAGCCCTGCCTTATTCAACCTATACATGAGACCACTGGCCAGCATCGTCCGCCCATTTGGAGTCAAAATCATCTCATACGCGGACGACACGCAGCTGGTGGTCTCACTGGCGCAGGAGGCATCTCGAACTGCGCCAGGCGGGCTCAGAGAATGCCTTGAGGAAGTGAGGAACTGGATGGCGTCATCATCTCTAAAATTAAAGGGAGATAAAACTGAGCTGATGCTCTTAGGACCTTCAGAGCCGGCACTTCCCCCCTCCCTATGGCCCCCATGCCTAGGACCGCCTCCAACCCCAAAAAATACCATCAAAAGTCTTGGGGTATGGCTGGACAGTTCACTATCCTTCAATGACCAAGCCACAAAACTATCAGCCACATGTTTTGGCATTCTGAGAGTGCTAAATAAAATCTTCCCTCTCCTCCCCCTGGAAGCCAAACAGGCTGCTATTCAAGGGCTCATCCACTCCCGTCTTGATTTTAATAATGTTCTTTATCTGGGTGCTCCAGAATACACCCTTCGGAGGCTGCAAACTGTACAGAACAGTGCAGCTTGTCTTCTACTAAAAATCCCGCACAGACACTCAGTAAGGACCGGACTGACTAGCCTCCATTGGTTACCGATCCGGCAGAGGATTCTGTTCAAAGCGCTATGTATAGCCCATCAAGCTTTTTGGGACATGGGACCCATCATTACCCGTGATCTGATCACTCACTATATCCCAAATCGCAGCCTTCGCTCCAGCCAGACTCTCTTAGCAGTAGTCCCAAGAATAAAAAGATCTAGAACCGGTGGAAGGACGTTCATGTACAACGCAGCTAAGGCCTGGAATGCTCTACCACGTCATCTTAGAGCCATCCAGAACCTCACCTCGTTTCGCAAGCATCTGAAGACCCACCTTTTCACATCTGCCTGCTAAACCGTTGTTTTCTCCCCCCTCCCCTGTTCTCTGGAGGTTACGATTATCTTAGCGCTTGGACGCCTTCGGGCAACAACTGCGCTCTATAAATCCCCAAGTTTACAAGTTTACCACCATATCCATCACCACCACCACATCCACCACCACCACGTCCACCACCAACACCACCACCAACACCACCACCGCATCCGTCCACCACCACCATGTCCACAACCACCACGTCCACCACCACCACATCCACCACGTCCACCACCACGTTCACCACCACCACATCCACCACCACCATGTCCACCATCACATCCACCACCATGTCTACCACCGCATCCTCCACGTCCACCACCACCCCCATGTCCACCACCACATCCAATACCACCAGGTCCACCACCACCACGTCCTCCACCACCACCACGTCCACCACCACCACGTCCACCACCACAACATCCACCACCACCATCACGTCCACCACCACCACATCCACCACCACCACCACCTCCTCATCCAACATCACCACCACCACCACATCCACCACCACCAAGTCCACCACCACCACCACATCCTCAACCACCACCACCACATCCACCACCACCACCAGCACCACCACCACCACGTCCACCACCACCATGTCACCCACCAACACATCCACCACCACCATGTCCTCCACCACCATCATGTCTAACACCACATCCACCACCACCACTTCCACCACCACTACCACATTCACCACCACGTCCACCACTACCATGTCCACCACCACCATGTCCCCCACCACCACCACCTCCACTACCACCACGTCCACCACCACCACGTCCACCACCAAGTCCTCCACTACCACATCCACCACCACCATATCCACCACCACCACCACGTCGACCACCACCACACCCACCACCATGTCCTCCGCCATCACCACCATATCCACCACCACCACGCCCCCACCACGTCCACCACCACCACATCCACCACCACCACATCCATCACCACCACCACGTCCACCACTACGTCCACCACCACCACGTCCACCACCACCACCACATCCACCACCATGTCCATCACCACCCCCATGTCCACCACCATGTCCACCACCACCACATCCACCACCACCACGTCCACCACCACCACGTCCACCACCATCAGTCAAAAATTTACTTTATTTGGTTTATCACAACCATAAAGCATACATATACAAAAATTCTATTAAAATAACGACAGGTTAAAAGTTCATATGGTTAAAATTTGTTTTAGCATTCATTAATTAAATACTTCCTCCCAGGCCTTATCTGTGGTCTATTTCTATTTTTGGAGCAAATTCTCTACAGAGTTCATGAATTTTACCCCGCGGCATATTAGAATGTTTGAACCTGCTCCCATCCAGCTGGTCACAGCTTGCCTACAGGTACGGATCTGTAGCATGTTAAAAATAGGTTTCAATAAGTTCTTCCTTTTTTCTATGGAAGATTCACATGTGCATAGGAGGTGACACAAGGTCTCGCTGTGGTAGTCACATAACCTACAACTTCGTCCCTGATGCGTGCCTTTCCATGATGGGATCAAGTCTTTGGAGCAGTGGTCTCCCATTCTGAGGGCCATGAATTTTGTTTTTAAAGATAGCCGAAAGTGCGCTATGAGGTAGGCTTGAGGTTTTAATTGTTTGTATGAATTTAAAACGGTCCATGCATGGCGTCGCTTGGCCAAAGTCTTTTTATCTTCTACCAAAGATAAGGCTTTTGCATTTAGTTTGCAAATCTTTTTGAAAGCTGATTCTTCCAGTGGTTTCTTCCAGATCTCCTCTATTTTGAGGGTTTCTAGTGATGCTCGCAGATCATTGCCCCATGAGTTGGCTTCATGTCGGTCATACTGTTTTTTAATTTCTTGGCAACATAAGTTGTTTAAAGAGCCCATTTCCGCCGATCTTAGTTTCCTGCACCATTTTACTAGAGCAGCTTTCCGTTGGTATATTTGATTTTGTAACCCAAATTCTAGTCTTATTTGGGCCGGGGCTGATCCTTTGTATAGATGGAACACAGATTTGTATATTTTTGTCTGGAGAGTATTTAAAATGGCTGCTTCATTTCCATGCCATATTTCCAGTCCGTATGAGAGTGATGGTAAGACTTGGGATGCCATTACCTTTAACAGGTGGTCGTATGATGGACATTGCAGTTTATCTTGTATAACTTTGTACGCAAAGCTCAGTGATTGTGCTTTAGCGGTGATGATTCTTTTTTGGTCTGAAAGTGACATGTTTTTACTTATTGTAACTCCCAGATATTTATAAGCAGTTGTTTCCTCGATTTGTCTGCCTTTTGTGTACCATTTAAAAGATCTTCTACTATTGCCCGCTAGTCTCACCACTTTTGTTTTTTTGATGTTTAATTCTAGGCCTTCTCTTTCAAAGTAATCTGTTAATTCTGATATTATTCTTTGTAGGCCTATTGGCGTTTGACTTAAGACTACAATGTCATCGGCATATTGGAGAAACTGAATACTTTCGTTGGCTAATTTTGGCGGATGTCCGTTTGCATTCTGTAGATGTTTTTTTAGGTCGGCCAGATATATATTAAAAAGGCTTGGGGAGAGCACGCAGCCCTGTTTGAGGCCATTAGTTATATTTAATTCTGCAGATATTCTTCTTCCGTCTCCCACCACCACATCCACCACACCCATCACCACCATGTCCACCACCACCATGTCCACCACCACATCCACCACCACCATCACGTCCACCACCACATCCACCACCACCATGTCCACCACCACCACCACGTCCACCACCACCACCCCATCCACCACATCCACCACCAACACATCCACCACCATCACCACCAGGTCTACCACGACCATGTCCACCACCACCACATCCACCACCACCACATCCACCACCACCATATCCATCACCATCACCACCACCACATCCACCACCAACACCACCACCAACACCACCACCGCATCCGTCCACCACCATCATGTCCACCACCACCACCACCATCATCATGTCCACCACCACGACCACCACCACCACATCCACCACCATCACCACATCCACCACGTCCACCACTGCCACGTCCACCACCACCACCACTTCCACCACCACGTACACCACCACCACCCATGACGGGTAACATGTCACTGGAGGGCAGGGGTAAAAGGAGTGTCAACCCCAGCTGTACATGGGACATTTAAGAATGCATTGGGTGTGAGCAGACAGGAATAGGGGCTAGAAGTATTACACCAGACCCAAGATACATTTTGAAGAGGCGCAATGTCATAGGGGCTCCTGTAAAAGCACTCACAGCATCTCTGCCTCACAGTGGCATACCTGCACGAGCCACTCACTCAAAAAAAGCATTGGCATAGCCATTAGGTCTCGCCTTTGGGACCTTTTAAGTGTTTAGCCATGCAACACTTGATGTTGTTGCACCAAGGATAGTGTGTTGGATAACTAAACACTTATAAGGTCCCAAAGGCGAGACCTATTGGATATGCCAATGCTTGTTCTCTCCAGTTCTGTGTCTCTCCCTCTCCTCTTCCTTTTTAGGTCGAGCGACCTATCTCAATGCGCATGCGCATTGAGAGCGGGAGCTCGATCTATTGCGGCTTAAACAGAGCTTACCGAGATCAGGCGATTCCCAGGCGATTTCTTCCAGTGCACGTGAAAGCGCGTGCACAATGCCACCAGCCGCTTGCCTCGCATTACCACATCAAAGGCAAGGCGGCCTCGTCTCAGGCCCCTGCTGCTTCACACCCTCATGCCGCTCTCCCCGCTCCGCCCCCTCCCCTGCCCGCCGTGTCGCATTTCTCCTCCGCCGCCCGTACTTTCACTTTGACGGCCGCAGGCCGTCTCTCGTGTTTCTCAAAACTGCATAAACTGGTAATTTGTAATCCGTTTAGAACTTTTATACATTAGACTGCCTCTTAGGAACAAGATCGTGTCTTTTACAAGTCGGTGGCAGAGACAAAAGCAGTCTTTAGACTAACTTCACAATCGAGGCATTCTGTGCATAAATCTATATTTTTTGGTACCGGCGTTCATTTAAGATGGGTAGAAATGTAAAATAAATGCATGAGTAAAACCAACATCATTTTATTCAATTCAGAACAGAAACCATTCCGTGTTCTCAGTTATTGCATTTACTTGCTGTCCGATCTAAATTTTAAAGTCTGAAACTTTCTGACCCGTTCTGCTTGCTCTCGGCATCGATCTGCTAATTACTCACATCCATTACTTCCCATGCACAACCTGGCTCCTTCCCTGACACTTGCTGCATAGCCGCCCGTACTTTCACTTTGACGGCCGCAGGCCGTCTCTCGTGTTTCTCAAAACTGCATAAACTGGTAATTTGTAATCCGTTTAGAACTTTTATACATTAGACTGCCTCTTAGGAACAAGATCGTGTCTTTTACAAGTCGGTGGCAGAGACAAAAGCAGTCTTTAGACTAACTTCACAATCGAGGCATTCTGTGCATAAATCTATATTTTTTGGTACCGGCGTCCATTTAAGATGGGTAGAAATGTAAAATAAATGCATGAGTAAAACCAACATCATTTTATTCAATTCAGAACAGAAACCATTCCGTGTTCTCAGTTATTGCATTTACTTGCTGTCCGATCTAAATTTTAAAGTCTGAAACTTTCTGACCCGTTCTGCTTGCTCTCGGCATCGATCTGCTAATTACTCACATCCATTACTTCCCATGCACAACCTGGCTCCTTCCCTGACACTTGCTGCATAGCCGCTCCCTTTCTGTCTCGCATTCACGCGCTGTTGAATGTGTAAAGTCATAAGAAGAATCGGGAGTTGCACTTTATGCAAAAAATAAAAACGCGCGGCCGTAGGGAAAATAAATCATTGGTAACTTGTCCTTAAATTTGACCATTTGCTTCTTTTCTCTATTTTGGCAAGTTTCGTTTTCTTAAGTTTGTGTAGCGCTTAGCTGTCCAGTTGAGCACGATGAAAGGAATGCATTAGACACTTTGGCTTTTCAATGCTTTAGCAACGTAAATGCACAATTACAGAACCACTCTTTGCAACTGAGATATTTCATACTAGAGCAGTCCGTCTGAGGGGCAAGTAAAGTTAGGCGCAATCAATCACTTGTTTGGCTTCGGACTATCTCTGTCCAGCTACAGACTCTTACATTTCACCTCTCAAATTTACATTTTTTTAAATTGATACACTGTATATTTTCTGAGAAGGACACCATTTTGCTACCGATTCAAGCTTGGGACTAAACAAAAACAAGAATTGGCATAGACAATAGTTCTCCTTTGGTATCCTATAAGTGTTTAGTCATGCAGCATATTATGCGTCAATTAGGACAAAAAATGTCCATTAGGTCCATAATTCCCCGCTAGAGTGGTTTAAAATATCGGGGTTGAACTACTTTTGAGATGGCTGGCTTACAAAATTAACCAGTGCTTTAGTAGTAAGCACAGTACTTTAGAAAATTGCTCATATGAAACACAATCTGATTTACCAGTTAATAGCATTCTTCATTTCTCACATGTAAAGAACTAGACACCACTCGGACACAAAGAATTTTTGAGAAACCAGATCAATCAGAAAAAATGCCAAAACATACATTGACCATCATGGCACAGACTGATAATGAAATTCACTGTACAACTTCTATGTATATCAGAGATAATGCATGAAAAAAAACACTTTAACAAGATAATGCAAAAACATTTGTTGGTGATGGCAATATGAAGAAACAAGCATTGGCATAGCCAATAGGTCTCGCTTTTGAGACCTTATAAGAATTTAGTTATGCAGCACAATATCCTTGGTGCAATAACATCAACTGTTGCATGGCTAAAAACTTCTAAGTTCCCAAAGGCGAGACCTATTGGCTATGCCAATGCTTGTTTTTTCTCCAGTTATGTGTCTCTTCTCTCTCCTTCTCCTCTTCCTTTCTTCCTCTCCAGTTCTGTGTCTCTTTTCTCTCCCTCTCCTCTTCCTTTCTTTCTCTCCAGTTCTGTGTCTATTTTCTCTCCCTCTCCTCTTCCTTACTTTCTCTCCAGTTCTGTGTCTCTTTTCTCTCCCTCTCCTCTTTCTTTCTTTCTCTCCAGTTCTGTGTCTCTTTTCTCTCTCTCTCCTCTTCCTTTCTTTCTCTCTAGTTCTGTGTCTCTTTTCCCTCCTCTCCTCTTCCTTTCTTTCTCTCCAGTTCTGTGTCTCTTTTCTCTCCCTCTCCTCTTTCTTTCTTTCTCTCCAGTTCTGTGTCTCTTTTCTCTCCCTCTCCTCTTCCTTTCTTTCTCTCCAGTTCTGTGTCTCTTTTCTCTCCTTCTCCTCTTCCTTTCTTTCTTTCGCTCCAGTTCTAAGTCTCTTTTCTCTCCCTCTCCTCTTCCTTTCTTTCTCTCCAGTTCGGTGTCTCTTTTCTCTCCCTCTCCTCTTCCTTTCTTTCTCTCCAGTTCTGTGTCTCTTTTCTCTCCCTCTCCTCTTCCTTTCTTTCCCTTCATTTCTGAGTCTCTTTTCTCTCCCTCTCCTCTTCCTTTCTTTCTCTCCAGTTCTGAGTCTCTTTCCTCTCCCTCTCCTCTTCCTTTCTTTCCCTCCAGTTCTGAGTCTCTTTTCTCTCCCTCTCCTCTTCCTTTCTTTCTCTCCAGTTCTGAGTCTCTTTCCTCTCCTTCTCCTCTTCCTTTCTTTCTCTCCAGTTCTGTGTCTCTTTTCTCTCCCTCTCCTCTTCCTTTCTTTCTCTTCATTTCTGTGCCTCTTTTCACACCCTCTCCTCTTCCTTTCTTTCTCTCCAGTTCTGTGTCTCTTTTCTCTCCCTCTCCTCTTCCTTTCTTTCTCTTCATTTCTGAGTATCTTTTCTCTCCCTCTCCTCTTCCTTTCTTTCTCTCCAGTCCTGTGTCTCTTTTCTCTCCTCTTCCTTTCTTTCTCTCCAGTTCTGTGTCTCTTTTGTCTCCCTCTCCTCTTCCTTTCTTTCTCTTCATTTCTGAGTCTCTTTTCTCTCCCTCTCCTCTTCCTTTCTTTCTCTCCAGTTCTGAGTCTCTTTCCTCTCCCTCTCCTCTTCCTTTCTTTCCCTCCAGTTCTGAGTCTCTTTTCTCTCCCTCTCCTCTTCCTTTCTTTCTCTCCAGTTCTGAGTCTCTTTCCTCTCCTTCTCCTCTTCCTTTCTTTCTCTCCAGTTCTGTGTCTCTTTTCACTCCCTCTCCTCTTCCTTTCTTTCTCTTCATTTCTGTGTCTCTTTTCACACCCTCTCCTCTTCCTTTCTTTCTCTCCAGTTCTGTGTCTCTTTTGTCTCCCTCTCCTCTTCCTTTCTTTCTCTTCATTTCTGAGTCTCTTTTCTCTCCCTCTCCTCTTCCTTTCTTTCTCTCCAGTTCTGAGTCTCTTTCCTCTCCCTCTCCTCTTCCTTTCTTTCCCTCCAGTTCTGAGTCTCTTTTCTCTCCCTCTCCTCTTCCTTTCTTTCTCTCCAGTTCTGAGTCTCTTTCCTCTCCTTCTCCTCTTCCTTTCTTTCTCTCCAGTTCTGTGTCTCTTTTCACTCCCTCTCCTCTTCCTTTCTTTCTCTTCATTTCTGTGTCTCTTTTCACACCCTCTCCTCTTCCTTTCTTTCTCTCCAGTTCTGTGTCTCTTTTCTCTCCCTCTCCTCTTCCTTTCTTTCTCTTCATTTCTGAGTATCTTTTCTCTCCCTCTCCTCTTCATTTCTTTCTCTTCATTTCTTTGTCTCTTTTCTCTCCCTCTCCTCTTCATTTCTTTCTCTTCATTTCTTTGTCTCTTTTCTCTCCCTCTCCTCTTCCTTTCTTTCTCTCCAGTTCTGAGTCTCTTTCCTCTCCTTCTCCTCTTCCTTTCTTTCTCTCCAGTTCTGTGTCTCTTTTCTCTCCCTCTCCTCTTCCTTTCTTTCTCTTCATTTCTGAGTCTCTTTTCTCTCCCTCTCCTCTTCATTTCTTTCTCTTCATTTCTTTGTCTCTTTTCTCTCCCTCTCCTCTTCATTTCTTTCTCTTCATTTCTTTGTCTCTTTTCTCTCCCTCTCCTCTTCCTTTCTTTCTCTTCATTTCTGAGTCTCTTTTCTCTCCTTCTCCTCTTCCTTTCTTTCTCTCCAGTTCTGTGTCTCTTTTCTCTCCCTCTCCTCTTCCTTTCTTTCTCTCCAGTTCTGTGTCTCTTTTCTCTCCCTCTCCTCTTCCTTTCTTTCTCTTCATTTCTGAGTCTCTTTCCTCTCCCTCTCCTCTTCCTTTCGTTCTCTTCTTTTCTGTGTCTCTTTTCTCTCCCTCTCCTCTTCCTTTCTTTCTCTTCTTTTCTGTGTCTCTTTTCTCTCCCTCTCCTCTTCCTTTCTTTCTCTCCAGTTCTGTGTCTCTTTTCTCTCCCTCTCCTCTTCCTTTCTTTCTCTTCATTTCTGAGTCTCTTTTCTCTCCCTCTCCTCTTCATTTCTTTCTCTTCATTTCTTTGTCTCTTGTCTCTCCCTCTCCTCTTCCTTTCTTTCTCTTCATTTCTGAGTCTCTTTTCTCTCCTTCTCCTCTTCCTTACTTTCTCTCCAGATCTGTGTCTCTTTTCTCTCCCTCTCCTCTTCCTTTCTTTCTCTCCAGTTCTGTGTCTCTTTTCTCTCCCTCTCCTCTTCCTTTCTTTCTCTTCATTTCTGAGTCTCTTTCCTCTCCCTCTCCTCTTCCTTTCTTTCTCTTCTTTTCTGTGTCTCTTTTCTCTCCCTCTCCTCTTCCTTTCTTTCTCTCCAGTTCTGAGTCTCTTTCCTCTCCTTCTCCTCTTCCTTTCTTTCTCTCCAGTTCTGTGTCTCTTTTCTCTCCCTCTCCTCTTCCTTTCTTTCTCTCCAGTTCTGAGTCTCTTTTCTCTCCCTCTCCTCTTCCTTTCTTTCTCTCCAGTTCTGTGTCTCTTTTCTCTCCCTCTCCTCTTCCTTTCTTTCTCTCCAGTTCTGTGTCTCTTTTCTCTCCCTCTCCTCTTCCTTTCTTTCTCTCCAGTTCTGTGTCTATTTTCTCTCCCTCTCCTCTTCCTTACTTTCTCTCCAGTTCTGTGTCTCTTTTCTCTCCCTCTCCTCTTTCTTTCTTTCTCTCCAGTTCTGTGTCTCTTTTCTCTCTCTCTCCTCTTCCTTTCTTTCTCTCCAGTTCTGTGTCTCTTTTCCCTCCTCTCCTCTTCCTTTCTTTCTCTCCAGTTCTGTGTCTCTTTTCTCTCCCTCTCCTCTTTCTTTCTTTCTCTCCAGTTCTGTGTCTCTTTTCCCTCCCTCTCCTCTTCCTTTCTTTCTCTCCAGTTCTGTGTCTCTTTTCTCTCCTTCTCCTCTTCCTTTCTTTCTTTCGCTCCAGTTCTAAGTCTCTTTTCTCTCCCTCTCCTCTTCCTTTCTTTCTCTCCAGTTCGGTGTCTCTTTTCTCTCCCTCTCCTCTTCCTTTCTTTCTCTCCAGTTCTGTGTCTCTTTTCTCTCCCTCTCCTCTTCCTTTCTTTCTCTTCATTTCTGAGTCTCTTTTCTCTCCCTCTCCTCTTCCTTTCTTTCTCTCCAGTTCTGAGTCTCTTTCCTCTCCCTCTCCTCTTCCTTTCTTTCCCTCCGGTTCTGAGTCTCTTTTCTCTCCCTCTCCTCTTCCTTTCTTTCTCTCCAGTTCTGAGTCTCTTTCCTCTCCTTCTCCTCTTCCTTTCTTTCTCTCCAGTTCTGTGTCTCTTTTCTCTCCCTCTCCTCTTCCTTTCTTTCTCTTCATTTCTGTGCCTCTTTTCACACCCTCTCCTCTTCCTTTCTTTCTCTCCAGTTCTGTGTCTCTTTTCTCTCCCTCTCCTCTTCCTTTCTTTCTCTTCATTTCTGAGTATCTTTTCTCTCCCTCTCCTCTTCCTTTCTTTCTCTCCAGTCCTGTGTCTCTTTTCTCTCCTCTTCCTTTCTTTCTCTCCAGTTCTGTGTCTCTTTTGTCTCCCTCTCCTCTTCCTTTCTTTCTCTTCATTTCTGAGTCTCTTTTCTCTCCCTCTCCTCTTCCTTTCTTTCTCTCCTGTTCTGAGTCTCTTTCCTCTCCCTCTCCTCTTCCTTTCTTTCCCTCCAGTTCTGAGTCTCTTTTCTCTCCCTCTCCTCTTCCTTTCTTTCTCTCCAGTTCTGAGTCTCTTTCCTCTCCTTCTCCTCTTCCTTTCTTTCTCTCCAGTTCTGTGTCTCTTTTCTCTCCCTCTCCTCTTCCTTTCTTTCTCTTCATTTCTGTGTCTCTTTTCTCTCCCTCTCCTCTTCCTTTCTTTCTCTTCATTTCTGAGTATCGTTTCTCTCCCTCTCCTCTTCATTTCTTTCTCTTCATTTCTTTGTCTCTTTTCTCTCCCTCTCCTCTTCATTTCTTTCTCTTCATTTCTTTGTCTCTTTTCTCTCCCTCTCCTCTTCCTTTCTTTCTCTCCAGTTCTGAGTCTCTTTCCTCTCCTTCTCCTCTTCCTTTCTTTCTCTCCAGTTCTGTGTCTCTTTTCTCTCCCTCTCCTCTTCCTTTCTTTCTCTTCATTTCTGAGTCTCTTTTCTCTCCCTCTCCTCTTCATTTCTTTCTCTTCATTTCTTTGTCTCTTTTCTCTCCCTCTCCTCTTCATTTCTTTCTCTTCATTTCTTTGTCTCTTTTCTCTCCCTCTCCTCTTCCTTTCTTTCTCTTCATTTCTGAGTCTCTTTTCTCTCCTTCTCCTCTTCCTTTCTTTCTCTCCAGTTCTGTGTCTCTTTTCTCTCCCTCTCCTCTTCCTTTCTTTCTCTCCAGTTCTGTGTCTCTTTTCTCTCCCTCTCCTCTTCCTTTCTTTCTCTTCATTTCTGAGTCTCTTTCCTCTCCCTCTCCTCTTCCTTTCGTTCTCTTCTTTTCTGTGTCTCTTTTCTCTCCCTCTCCTCTTCCTTTCTTTCTCTTCTTTTCTGTGTCTCTTTTCTCTCCCTCTCCTCTTCCTTTCTTTCTCTCCAGTTCTGTGTCTCTTTTCTCTCCCTCTCCTCTTCCTTTCTTTCTCTTCATTTCTGAGTCTCTTTTCTCTCCCTCTCCTCTTCATTTCTTTCTCTTCATTTCTTTGTCTCTTGTCTCTCCCTCTCCTCTTCCTTTCTTTCTCTTCATTTCTGAGTCTCTTTTCTCTCCTTCTCCTCTTCCTTACTTTCTCTCCAGATCTGTGTCTCTTTTCTCTCCCTCTCCTCTTCCTTTCTTTCTCTCCAGTTCTGTGTCTCTTTTCTCTCCCTCTCCTCTTCCTTTCTTTCTCTTCATTTCTGAGTCTCTTTCCTCTCCCTCTCCTCTTCCTTTCTTTCTCTTCTTTTCTGTGTCTCTTTTCTCTCCCTCTCCTCTTCCTTTCTTTCTCTCCAGTTCTGAGTCTCTTTCCTCTCCTTCTCCTCTTCCTTTCTTTCTCTCCAGTTCTGTGTCTCTTTTCTCTCCCTCTCCTCTTCCTTTCTTTCTCTCCAGTTCTGAGTCTCTTTTCTCTCCCTCTCCTCTTCCTTTCTTTCTCTCCAGTTCTGTGTCTCTTTTCTCTCCCTCTCCTCTTCCTTTCTTTCTCTCCAGTTCTGTGTCTCTTTTCTCTCCCTCTCCTCTTCCTTTCTTTCTCTCCAGTTCTGTGTCTCTTTTCTCTCCCTCTCCTCTTCCTTTCTTCCCTTTCTTCCTCTTCAGTTCTGTGTCTCTTTTCTCTCCCTCTCCTCTTTCTTTCTTTCTCTTCAGTTCTGAGTCTCTTTTCTCTCCCTCTCCTCTCCTCTTCCTTTCTTTCTCTCCAGTTCTGTGTCTCTTGTCTCTCCCTCTCCTCTTCCTTTCTTTCTCTCCAGTTCTGTGTCTCTTTTCTCTCCTCTTCCTTTCTTCCTCTTCAGTTCTATGTCTCTTTTCTCTCCCTCTCCTCTTCCTTTCTTGCTCTCCAGTTCTGTGTCTCTTTTCTCTCCCTCTCCTCTTCCTTTCTTTCTCTCCAGTTCTGTGTCTCTTTTCTCTCCCTCTCCTCTTCCTTTCTTTCCCTCCAGTTCTGAGTCTCTTTTCTCTCCCTCTCCTCTTCCTTTCTCTCCAGTTCTATGTCTCTTTTCTCTCCCTCTCCTCTTCCTTTCTTTCTCTCCAGTTCTGTGTCTCTTTTCTCTCCCTCTCCTCTTCCTTTCTTTCCCTCCAGTTCTGAGTCTCTTTTCTCTCCCTCTCCTCTTCCTTTCTCTCCAGTTCTGTGTCTCTTTTCTCTCCCTCTTCTCTTCCTTTCTTTCTCTCCAGTTCTGTGTCTCTTTTCTCTCCTCTCCTCTCCTCTTCCTTTCTTTCTCTCCAGTTTTGTGTCTCTTTTCTCTCCTCTCCTCTTCTCTTCCTTTCTTTCTCTCCAGTTCTGTGTCTCTTTTCTCTCCCTCTCCTCTTCCTTTCTTTCTCTCCAGTTCTGTGTCTCTTTTCTCTCCTCTCCTCTTCCTTTCTTTCTCTCCAGTTCTGTGTCTCTTTTCTCTCCCTCTCCTCTGCCTTTCTTTCTCTCCAGTTCTGTGTCTCTTTTCTCTCCTCTCCTCTTCCTTTCTTTCTCTCCAGTTCTGTGTCTCTTTTCTCTCCCTCTTCTCTTCCTTTCTTTCTCTCCAGTTCTGTGTCTCTTTTCTCTCCCTCTCCTCTGCCTTTCTTTCTCTCCAGTTCTGTGTCTCTTTTCTCTCCTCTCCTCTTCCTTTCTTTCTCTCCAGTTCTGTGTCTCTTTTCTCTCCCTCTTCTCTTCCTTTCTTACTCTCCAGTTCTGTGTCTCTTTTCTCTCCCTCTCCTATCCTCTCCTCTTCCTTTCTTTCTCTCCAGTTCTATGTCTCTTTTCTCTCCCTCTCCTCTTCCTTTCTTTCTCTCCAGGTCTGTGTCTCTTTTCTCTCCCTCTCCTCTCCTCTTCCTTTCTTTCTCTCCAGTTCTGTGTCTCTTTTCTCTCCCTCTCCTCTTCCTTTCTTTCTCTCCAGTTCTGTGTCTCTTTTCTCTCCCTCTTCTCTTCCTTTCTTTCTCTCCAGTTCTGTGTCTCTTTTCTCTCCCTCTCCTCTTCCTTTCTTTCTCTCCAGTTCTGTGTCTCTTTTCTCTCCTCTCCTCTCCTCTTCCTTTCTTTCTCTCCAGTTCTGTGTTTCTTTTCTCTCCCTCTCCTCTTCCTTTCTTTCTCTCCAGTTCTGTGTCTCTTTTCTCTCCCTCTCCTCTTCCTTTCTTTCTCTCCAGTTCTGTGTCTCTTTTCTCTCCCTCTCCTCTTCCTTTCTTTCTCTCCAGTTCTGTGTCTCTTTTCTCTCCCTCTCCTCTTCCTTTCTTTCTCTCCAGTTCTGTGTCTCTTTTCTCTCCTCTCCTCTCCTCTTCCTTTCTTTCTCTCCAGTTCTGTGTTTCTTTTCTCTCCCTCTCCTCTTCCTTTCTTTCTCTCCAGTTCTGTGTCTCTTTTCTCTCCCTCTCCTCTTCCTTTCTTTCTCTCCAGTTCTGTGTCTCTTTTCTCTCCCTCTCCTCTTCCTTTCTTTCTCTCCAGTTCTGCGTCTCTTTTCTCTCCCTCTTCTCTTCCTTTCTTTCTCTCCAGTTCTGTGTCTCTTTTCTCTCCCTCTCCTCTTCCTTTCTTTCTCTCCAGTTCTGCGTCTCTTTTCTCTCCCTGCGTCTCCTTGGTGTTTCCCCGCTGGGGCTGTTCTTTCCCCACCCTCACTCCTTCCACTCACCGCTTCACTTGCTTCTCCTCCCCCTCCCCTCCCCCCCCCCCTCCCTTCCCCTCCCCTCCCCGGCTCTTCAGCGCTGCCCTCCCGGGCTCCGAGGCCGCCAGATAAGCCTGGAGCCGGCGAGGCTTTGAGGGAGGGCAGAGGGGCCTCGGATCAGCACTAATGGAGTCTTTGAAGCCGTCATCAGAGGGGCTGAGGGGGCTTAAGGGGTCCGCGGGGGTCCGCGGGGGCTGCTCCCTCCGAGCCCCGGCGCTTGATCTCTCGCAGGCGCTAATTGAAAGATGAGCGGATCCGTGGAGGGTGAGGGCCTGCCCCCACTCCCTCCTCCTGCGAGGCGACGGGGAGTCCATCCGTGGAGGGAAGGGGCTGCCCTCGGTACCCTAGTGCTAGGGGGAATGCAGGGCTGCTCCATATTGTTGTAAATACGGTGCAGCCATGCGTTTCTAAAGTGACTGAGCATGGCTTCAGCCTTCTTGGATTAACGCCTCTCATCGCCACTTTAATAGTAAATATGCCCAAAGTACTTCCTGCCGTGGATAAATGTTTCTTGACATGTTACGATACTCTATTGGCGAACCTTCATCTCTGTCCGCCAATCCCGTGGCTTTCTAGCTGTTAGAAAGGCGACCCCGGGGGCGGCAGAAGATGTCTGACTAACCACCCCTAGGTCCACCTCTCCGCGGAGAAGTAGCCGAGCGTTACTGAGAGGCCTCCTGGGTGAGGGCCCTCTCCTAGGATCGCACAGCAGAGTAACCACACACTACAAATGGACACCACACCAGAGGTCGAGTTCGTAAACTTTATCAGGAAATAAAGGCCGCTGGTTCCCAGCGCTATGTACAAGTAGACCGAGGGGTCTGCAAAGTCTCGAAAAGGGGGCTCAGGGAAGCGGGAGAGTCTCGGTTGGGGTGTATGAAGGGATACCCTGCGCACAGCTCCCAATCCTCGAGCCGGGGGGTTCCGAGAGGTTGAGCCGCGGCAGCGCCAGCAGGCTCTCAAGATGGTTCGGCAAAAGGGTGGGCCGCGGCAGCGCCAGCAGGCTCCCAAGATGGTTCGGCAAAGGTGGGCCGCGGCAGCGCCAGCAGGCTCTCAAGATGGTTCGGCAAAGGTGGGCCGCGGCAGCGCCAGCAGGCTCCCAAGATGGTTCGGCAAAGGTGGGCCGCGGCAGCGCCAGCAGGCTCTCAAGATGGTTCGGCAAGGGTGGGCCGCGGCAGCGCCAGCAGGCTCTCAAGTTGGTTCGGCAAAGGTGGGCTGTGGCAGCGCCAGCAGGCTCTCAAGATGGTGCGGCAAGGGTAGGCCGCGGCAGCGCCAGCAGGCTCTCAAGTTCTCTTCAGGTTCCAGGAAATGAGTTCTTCTGGGGTCGGCCGTGACAGCGTCAGCAGGGCTTTCCAGTCCAGGATACAACTGCCGTCCTACTCCGGGGCTGGCCCAGATATAGGACTGGAGTCCTTTGATGTCCGGACCCTCGCGCCTGGGGGTCAGAGGGGCCGGGAAGACGGTGTCCAGACACCCAGCAGGGGGGTGGGGCCAGCACCCAGGGATGCCGGGGGCGATCGATACCAGGCGTCCGGGGACGGTTGGAGGGTCATCGAAACTCCCCTCCTCCGGGATCTGTCGAGTGGCCACTCGACCACCTGGGTAGATCTTGGCGCCTCGATGTCTGGGCTTCGCTGGGCCGGGGCCGGGGCCGGGGCCGGAGCCACGTGGTCGTGACGTGGTGGGCCCAAGATGGAGTCGGGCGCTGCCTCGTGCTTAGGTCGTGAGGGGCCCACGATGGGGCCAGGCCGGCAGGGGGGGGTCCGGGATGGTGACCGGACCAGCAATGTTGGGGCGTGCAGTGTCGGGCAAAAGGGCCGCCCGATGCTGGGTGGAGGGCCGATGTCGTCCTGGGCCCGCCATGTGGGAGGGGTAGGACCACGCCATGAGGCCGGGTCCAACACGCGTCCCCCCCAGCTGAAGGCAGGGGAGAGTCACCCATCTTCTTGGGGATTCTCCTCGCCGAGGCGGAAGAATCTGGAGAGGCCGTCAGCATTGGCGTGGTCGTTGCCGGGGCGATGCTCCACAGGGAAGTCCATCCCTTGCAGGGAGATGGACCATCGCAACAGTTTCGGGTTTTCTCCTCGCATCTGCATCAACCACCGCAGGGGCCGGTGGTCGGTCTGGACCCGGAAGTGGGTGCCGAAGAGGTAGGGCCGGAGCTTCTTTAGGGCCCACACGACGGCGAAGGCTTCCCTCTCCATGGTGCTCCAGCGCTGTTCTCTGGCTAGCAGCCGCCGGCTGATGAAGGCAACGGGAAGGTCGATTCCCTCAGAGTTCACTTGGGAGAGGACCGCCCCAATGCTGTGCTCCGAGCATCTGTTTGGACCACAAACTCTCGGCTCTAGTCGGGGGCCTGGAGCACAGGGGCGGTGCACATGGCAGTCTTTAGAGTCTCGAAGGCTGCTTGGCACTCTGGGGTCCAGCACACCTTCTGGGGTAGCTTCTTGGAGGTCAGTTCTGTGAGGGGCCCCACAATGCTTCCATAATAGTCTTTTATGAAGCGCCGATAATATCCTGTGAGCCCCAGGAAGGCTCGGACGGCTGTTTGGGTGATTGGGGGTTCCCAGGCCCGGATGGCGTCAATCTTTGGCTGGAGGGGAGCCACCCGGCCGCTTCCCACCTGGTGTCCCAGATACGTCACGGACCCTTGGCCGATCTGGCACTTGCTGGCCTTTATTGTTAGTCCGGCCCGTCGGAGGGCCGACAGGACCTCCCGGAGGTGGGTCAGGTGTGCATCCCAGCGGAGGCTGTACACCGCAATGTCGTCTAGGTAGGCGGCGCTGAACTCTTCTAGCCCGGCCAGCACTCTATTCACGAGTCTCTGGAAGGTGGCCGGGGCGTTCTTCATGCCGAAGGGCATCACCTTGAAATGGTAGTGGCCATCAGGGGTCGAGAAGGCTGATCGCTCTTGCGCTCCAGGGGTGAGGCCGATCTGCCAATACCCGGCCGTGAGATCGAAGGTGCTGAGATACTTCGCAGCCCCCAGGCGATCGATCAGTTCATCCGCCCGGGGGATGGGATGGGCGTCGGTCCTCGTGACGGCATTCAGCCCCCGGTAGTCAACACAGAACCGGAGCTCCGGGGGCGGCGGCTTTAGGGACCAGGACAACTGGGCTGGCCCACGGACTGTCGGAGGGTTCGACTACCCCCAGCGCTAGCATCTTGGCCACCTCGGACTGGATGCAGGCCCGAACTCGGTCGGGCACTCGGAAAGCTCGGTGTCTTACAGGCGGGCTGTCTCCGGTGTCTACATCGTGGACACACCACCGGGTGACTCCGGGGGTGAGGGAAAACAGATCTGCAAACTGCCCCAGCAGCTGCCGGCAGTCATGGTGCTGCTCCGGGGTCAGGGTGGAGGAGAGCATGACCCCTTTGATGGAGCCGTCCTTCTCAGTGGTGCTCATGAGATCTGGCAGCGGTTCGGAGTCGTCTTCAGCTCCTTCATCGGTCGCTAACAGCAGACTTAGTTCAGTGCGGGCAAAGTGCGGCTTCAGCCGGTTAGCGTGTAGAACCCGGAGGGTGTTCCTGGGGGACTCCATGTCCACCAGATAGGTGACGAGGCTCTTGCGCTCCACCACTCTGAAGGGCCCCGTCCACTTGTCTTGGAGGGCACAAGGTTCAACCGGGGACATGACCCAGACCTGCTGGCCCGGTTTGAATTCGATGGACGAGGCGTTCTGGTCATACCCGCGTTTCATCTCCTCCTGACTGGCTTCAAGGTTGGCTTCGGCAAGTTCCCGGAACTTCCGAGTCTGGTTGCGGAGGGTCAGGAGGTACTGGTAGACATCTGGTGGAGCACCTCGGACAGCCGTCTCCCAGCC
This sequence comes from Lissotriton helveticus, assembly GCF_964261635.1. Classification (NCBI taxonomy): domain Eukaryota; kingdom Metazoa; phylum Chordata; class Amphibia; order Caudata; family Salamandridae; genus Lissotriton; species Lissotriton helveticus. The sequence goes on along the minus strand of NC_136071.1, from coordinate 20,358,207 downwards.
TTCTTTGACCAGGCTGAGGGGGCCTCGGACCGGGTGCCCATACAATAGTTCAAAGGGGCTGAACCCCAGGGACTTCTGGGGTACTTCGCGATAGGCAAACAGGAGGCAAGGTAGCAGAATATCCCATTTGCGTCGTAGTGGCTCCTCGAGGCCCTTGATCATTCCCTTCAGTGTTCGGTTAAACCGCTCCACAAGTCCATTTCCTTGGGGGTGATACGGGGTGGTGAACTTATATGTGACCCCGCACTGTTGCCACAGGGATCGCATAGACTTGGAAATAAAGTTTGTGCCCCGATCACTCACGACTTCTCGGGGGAAGCCGACTCTGGAGAAGATCCCCATTAGGGCTCGGCCTACTACTGGGGCCGTGATGGTTCGGAGGGGGATGGCTTCCGGATAGCGGGTGGCATGGTCCACCAGCACGAGGATGAAGCGGTGCCCTTGAGGGGTGCGGGGGTGCAGGGGCCCCACGATGTCTATCCCCACTCGCTCGAAGGGGGTGGTGACCACGGGAAACGGCTGGAGCGGGGCTTTGACTTTCCCCCCGCTCTTCCCGCTGGCTTGACAGGTCGGGCAGGATCTGCAGTGATTGTGCACATCGTTGCGCATTTTCGGGCAGTAGAAATGAGTCACCAGGCGGCTTTAAGTTTTGTCCTGCCCCAGGTGCCCGGCGAGGGGCTCATCATGTGCTAAGTTCAAGAGGAAGTCTCGAAATCGGAGGGGAACGACCAGCACCCGGCTGGCCCCTAGTTCGGCCATCTTCTGTTCACTGTAGAGAAGGTCGTTGTCCCAATAGACCCAGTGGGACCCCGCCGGGTCTCCAGTGGCTTGAGTGGCGGCTTGCCGTCGAATCCCCTCGAGGGAGGGACAGGTGCTCTGTTCTTGTCGGAATTGTTCGCGGGTGGGGCCACCTTCTTGGCGCCACTGAGCTAGTTCCGGCAGGTGGCCGAGCTCGGTGATTTCCTCATGGCTGGGCCCCTGGGGGCCGGGTTCAGGGTCGGTGTCCTCGGGGACGGCGGGCGGTGGAGGTGCGGGCCACTCCAGCTCCTCGATCGGGGCTTCCTCCGTTGGGGGGGAGGCCCGGGCGGACATGGAGCGGGTGGTCGCACAAACCCACTCGGGAAGGCCTAGCATCCCCAGATGCTCTCTCCGCTCTACGCCGGCCCAGAGGGAACTTTCCAGGTCGTTCCCGAGGAGGCAGTTCATGGGGGCATCGTCTCGGACAGTCACTTTCAGCATGCCCGACACCCCTCCCCACTCGAAGGGGATGCGGGCCATCTGGCACAAACTTTCAGAGTTGTCCGCCGACCGCACTGGGCACAAGACGTTGGGGAGAATTTGTTCGGGGGTCACCAAGTGGCAGCGGACCGCCGTCACGCTGGCTCCAGTATCCCGGAGGGCTTCGGCCCGGCGTCCATTGATGGTGACCCATTGGCGGTATTTCTGGGTGTTACCTGGGATCGGGTCTCGGGGGATCATGTCTCGATCACCCAGGCATGCTAAGATCATGGCTGCAGGCTCCCACTCGGCCTGCTCGGTGTCGTCGCCCTCTTCTTCGCCTCCCTCTGCACTCAGGGCGGCGGCCGCGATCTGGCGGCTCGGGGGACCGGTGGTGCCGGGTCGCTGGTTCATCGGGCAGAGAGGGTCGTTCGCATAATGGCCCTGTCGCTGGCATCTGTGGCGCGTAACATTCGGGCGGGGCCCGGGCCTGGCTGGGGGGCCTCCCCTCCAACCCAGGGATGGCGACGGGGAGGTAGGGGATGACCCCGCGGGGGTGTCTCGGCCCCTGCTCTGGCCTCCTCCGCCGCCTCGGGGTCGGTGGTTCCCCGGGGATCCCCGGCCGTAGTCTCCCATCGGACTCCGGGGAACTCGGTTGCTCACCTATCTATCCGCCTCGACAGCGAGTTTTCGTGGCTCTGTCAATTTGCTGTCGAGGAGGTGCTGCCGGAGTTCGACTAAGCAATTATTGGAAAGATGCTCCCATAGGATGAGGTCGACCAACTGCTGGTAGGTGGTGACCTGGCAGCCTCTGATCCACCCTTCGAAGGCTCTGCTGTAAAAGTTCACGTACTCCACCCAAGTGGTACCGGGGATTTTTTTACAGTCTCGAAATCGCTGCCGGTACATTTCGGGGGTGAGTCCGTAGCGAGTGAGGAGGGCGGTCTTCATGTGTTCGTACGAGGTCATCTCGGCGTCGGGGAGCTCGAGCAGGGCGTCTCTCCCCTCGTTGATGAACTTTCCCCATAAGCCGGCGCCCCAGTCTTTGAGGGGTACTCGATGGGCGGTCATGGCGACCTCGTAGGCTTTGAACCACTGTTGGATGTCGTCGTTCTTATAGTATTCTTTGACGACCTCCTTGGGTATGTGCACCTTCGTGTCCACCGGCGGGGGTGAGGTCTTACCCCCGGCGGTGCCAGCTTATGTTGTCTTGGCCTTGATTTCCAGTTCTTTGAGGCCGTGCTCATGCTCGAGCATGAGTTTCTTTTCTTCGAGGTCTCGTTGTCTTCGCCTTTCCTCTAGCTCTCCTTCTAGCCGTCGTTGCTCGTGGGCTAATTTCCTGTCTGCCAGCTGTATCTCTCCTTCTTGTCGGAGTCGGGCGAGCTCCAACTCGTGGAGCCGGTTCCTCTCTTGTTCTCGGGCGTCTCCATGGGGGAGGCCCGTGGCCAGGTTTGCGGGTCTTTCCCCCGCTGTGTTCGCGTCGGTCTCTGGGCGCCCGTTCGGGCCCGGGTTATCTTCATTCTGGGGCGGCGCATTATCGGCGTCCGCCCAGGCTTGCAGGGCTGATTTAAAGTCCTCTTTGGTGTTGAGGCCCGTGGTAGCGATGCCTAGGTCCTTGCAGAATTGTTTTAATTCCTTGTGGCTGTAATCTTCCATCTTTTCTTTCTGGAATTCCGCTGTCGGTCTGGTTTCCTGAGTAGTCATGGTCGAGGTGTGTTTTTCTCGGTAGTGAGCAAATTACTCTCTTGTACGATCTGCGTCGGCTCGGATTCCGTCGCCTGCCACCAATGTTAGAAAGGCGACCCCGGGGGCGGCAGAAGATGTCTGACTAACCACCCCTAGGTCCACCTCTCCGTCAAGAAGTAGCCGAGCGTTACTGAGAGGCCTCCTGGATGAGGGCCCTCTCCTAGGATCGCACAGCAGAGTAACCACACACTACAAATGGACACCACACCAGAGGTCGAGTTCGTAAACTTTATCAGAAAATAAAGGCTGCTGGTTCCCAGCGATATGTGCAAGTAGACTGAGGGGTCTGCAAAGTCTCGAAAAGGGGGGTCAGGGAAGCGGGACAGTCTCGGTTTGGGTGTATGAAGGGATACCCTGCGCACAGCTCTCAATCCTCGAGCCGGGGGTTCCGAGAGGTTGAGCCGTGGCAGCGCCAGCAGGCTCTCAAGATGGTTCGGCAAAAGGGTGGGCCGCGGCAGCGCCAGCAGGCTCCCAAGATGGTTCGGCAAAGGTGGGCCGCGGCAGCGCCAGCAGGCTCTCAAGATGGTTCGGCAAAGGTGGGCCGCGGCAGCGCCAGCAGGCTCTCAAGATGGTTCGGCAAAGGTGGGCCGCGGCAGCGCCAGCAGGCTCCCAAGATGGTTCGGCAAAGGTGGGCCGCGGCAGCGCCAGCAGGCTCTCAAGATGGTTCGGCAAGGGTGGGTCGCGGCAGCGCCAGCAGGCTCTCAAGTTGGTTCGGCAACGGTGGGCCGCGGCAGCGCCAGCAGGCTCTCAAGATGGTTCGGCAAGGGTGGGCCGCGGCAGCGCCAGCAGGCTCTCAAGTTGGTTCGGCAAAGGTGGGCTGCGGCAGCGCCAGCAGGCTCTCAAGTTCTCTTCAGGTTCCAGGAATTGAGTTCTTCTGGGGTCGGCCGTGACAGCATCAGCAGGGCTTTCCAGTCCAGGATACAACTGCCGTCCTACTGGCCCAGATATAGGACTGGAGTCCTTTGATGTCCGGACCTTCGCGCCTGGGGGTCAGAGGGGCCGGGAAGATGGTATCCAGACACCCAGCAGGGGGGTGGGGCCAGCACCCAGGGATGCCGGGGGCGATCGATACCAGGCGTCCGGGGACGGTTGGAGGGTCATCGAAACTCCCCTCCTCCGGGATCTGTCGAGTGGCCACTCGACCACCTGGGTAGATCTTGGCGCCTCGATGTCTGGGCTTCGCTGGGCCGGGGCCGGGGCCGGAGCCACGTGGTCGTGACGTGGTGAGCCCAAGATGGAGTCGGCGCGGCCTCGTGCTTAGGTCGTGAGTGGCCCACGATGGGGCCAGGCCGGCAGGGGGGGGGTCCGGGATGGTGACCGGACCAGCAATGTTGGGGCGTGCAGTGTCGGGCAAAAGGGCCGCCCGATGCTGGGTGGAGGGCCGATGTCGTCCTGGGCCCGCCATGCGGGAGGGGTAGGACCACGCCATGAGGCCGGGTCCAACACTAGCTTACTGAAAATCCTGTACATATACGAAGTCAGTGCTTAATTTGAGCCTGTGGTTGCAGATGGGGCCCACTGGAACTCATTTCTGTGGACCAGCACTTACTTTTCTGCATCAGACTAAGTATGGGTGAATTTTGCGGATCTGCGGTCCGCGAATTCATGCGAATGCGCCAAAAAATCCACGAATTCGCAGATTTTCCCACAAACTCGCTGATTTTTTTGCATTTTGCATCTACTCAACTGGAGTACGTTCTACTGGCTAATCAGTAAGTGCTACCTCGTTGGGTAAATGTAAAGTGCTTTTCCTGCACTACAGCTCTGTAAAGGCCCAGAAGAGTTGTCTCCAGTGACCCCGTGTGTCTGTAACTTTGCCACCGCGCCAAAAGGCGCCGAGGTCCCTTCAGTGAGCTGTCCATCATAGTAGGGAAAGGGCGGGAAGACGTTTGATACCGCTAGTGTTTGGTGCGGGGCTTCTATGCGTGTCAACATGCCTCTTGTGTATAAAGGGTCAGAGACCGATCAGAGCAGCAGGTGAGGAGAAAACAGCCTCCTGGTCACAGGAACTACACGGGGATTCCGCTCGAGAAACTCAGGGATGCAAAGACCTCCCTCGGGTATTACAGCTAAATTTCAACTGCAGATATGGGGTCAAAGCACACTTGCCCAGCCTCGACCGTGCTCACTAATGTTTTGGGCTGATTAAAACGTTACTGAATTTGAGCTTCAACTTGGGCACCTGCTTTATTTATATCTGTAAGTACTTCCTGTTGAGGTTTAATTTTTGTGACAGGACCCTCGTGCCAGAATGAATCCTGCCCTGCATAGTTATCCACCAAGATGCCACCGTTTTGTGCAATACCTCTACTCAACTGGAGTACTTTCTACTGGCTAATCCAGTAAGTGCTACCTCGTTGGGTAAATGATAGTGCTTTTCCCACACTGCAGCTGCGTAAAGGGCCAGAAGATTTGTCTCTACTGACCATGTGTGCCGGTAACTTTGCCACCGCGTGAAAAGGCGCCGAGGTCCCTTGAGTGAGCTGTCCATCATAGTTGGGAAAGGGCGGGAAGACGTTTGATACCGCAAGTGCGTGGTGCGGGGCTTCTATGCATGTCAATGGTGCCTCTTGTGAATAAAGGGTCAGAAAGCGAGCAGGGCAGCAGGTGAGGAGAAAACAGCCTCCTGGTCACAGGAACTACACGGGGATTGCGCTCGAGAAACTCAGGGATGCAAAGACCTCCCTCGGGTATTACAGCTAATTTTCGATGGCAGATATGGGGTTAAAGCACACTTGCCCAGCCTCAACCGTGCTCACTAATGTTTTGGGCTGATTAAAACGTTACTGAATTTAAGCTTCAACTCGGGCACCTGATTTATTTATATCTGTAAGTGCTTCCTGTTGAGGTTTAATTTTTGGCCCATAGGAAACACTTACAGAGTTAAGGCAGGTGCCCGAGTTGAAGCTAACTTTGTAACCATTTTAGAATGGCGCCGGTAAGCTGCCAGAGTTGAAGTTGCAACTAAGCATCTTTAACTCTGGCAGCTTGCCGGCGCCATTCTAAAATGGTTACAAAGTTAGCTTCAACTCGGGCACCTGCTATATCTGTAAGTGCTTCTTGTTGAGGTTTAATTTTTGTGACAGGACCCTCGTGCCAGAATGAATCCTGCCCTGCATAGTTATCCACGATGATGCCACCGTTTTGTGCAATACCTCTACTCAACTGGAGTACTTTCTACTGGCTATTCAGTAAGTGCTACCTCGTTGGGTAAATGTATGGTGCTTTTCCTACACTGCAGCTGCGTAAATGGACAGAAGATTTGCCTCCAGTAACCGTGTGTGCCTGTAAATTTGGTCCCTTGAATGAGCTGACCATCAAAAAAAAAAAAATCCGCCCGCGACCGAATTTGCGAATTTTGCAGCAAATTCACAAGATTCGCGGATCGCGAAATTACCGAAAATCCCCAAATTTCGCCAGTGGAACAGATTTTTGGCCCATGCTTAGTTTATATAGAGTATGAGGCAGTTTCAGGCAGGAGAAACCTAAACTAAGGCCATTGTCAGGAGTCTCCAGTCTGATTTGAGTCTATTGAGTGCCACGTGTGGACTCCCTGACATTCAGTGGCACCAGCCACAGGCTTCTGTTCGACACTTCAGACCCTGACACTTATTCCTACGCAATTTATACAATGCTAGCAATGTTTGGGCCCACCACCCCCAGGCAAACAGTTCAAGACGGTGAGGCTCTCTGCCATGACGCATCCAGGGGCTGCTTTTATAATATACATGTAGAATATTTATGTGTTTTTTTTTTAAATAACAAAATAATTTTTTTAACTACAACACTTGAAAACCAGAGTTTATTGAATGCATCTTTAATCTACATATACTTACTTCCTTTATGCATTTATATACCTTCCATGTAGTTGGATCTATATATTTATTACTTTTCTCTGAAAAAAAAGCATTTTCAATGCACTCCCCTATTTCTCACCCTGTACCTCTATCAATATCTTTAAACTACATATACTTACTTCCTTTATGCATCTATATACGTTCCATGTACTTATGGGTCTATTTATGTATTACTTTCTTCTAATTCAGCATATCCAATGCACTACCCTATTTCTCACTGTATATCTCTCTCAATATATCTTCTACCTCAACTCTCTGACTCATCTCAAACTTCTTTCTACTACTCCTTCCAATGCACTACCCTATATCTCACCCTACACATCTATCAATATATCCTCTACATCCACTCTCTCATTTATCCCAAACCCCATGCCACTACTATGATCCCCAAAATAACCCTTTCTAGACTCTCTCCTACTCTACCCCTCCTTGCATCATCCGATACCTCTTTTACTATACCGCTCCCCCAAAAATAAACCTTTCTAAACTCTCCCCTCTGACTCTTCCCCTCCACATCCCTTATTACTCATCCCAAAGCCTCTTCCTCCTGCTCTGACCTTCAAAAATGTAGATATGTATCTATATATCTAAATCCTTCACTCTTCTATCCCTCCACTATCCTTTTCAATCAAAATAACAGACTAACATTTCCACTTCTCAAATTTTATATTTCACTATACTCATTCACCACTAATCCTTTATGGGCTCCGGAGTGGCGTGCTACTCACCAAAAAAGTTATTTAACACCTCATCAGGGGTTACAGGTGCTATATAAATGCAAACCTTTTCCCTCTTCTATTCCTCCGCTACCATTCTCAATCCAAATAACTAACATATCCACCAGTCAAATTACTTTCATATTTTACTTTACTAATTCACCACTAATCCTTTGAGGGGTTCCGGAGTAGTGTGCTACTCGCTAAAAAAGCACGTCAACACCCCATCAGGGGTAACAAGTGCTATATAAATGGAAACCTTGTTCCCTTAACTATCCCTCTGCTATCCTTCTCAATCCAAATACTTGACTAACATATCCACTACTCAAATGACTTTCATAATTTTACTATACTAATTTACCACTAATCATTTATGGGCGCATATTTTGGTGCTGGGTAGTTCCCAGTTTGATTAAGGCTAGAAATAACTCCCTTTGGGGTATTATATTAGCATACCAATCATGCATTCACAACACACATACCACTCAAGCAACCTCGGGTCCGCTTATCAGTTGCCAGTAAGTCAAAGCTCAATCCAGTTTTTGAAAAAATATATAGACCTTTTTATAATTTTATTAAGTTGGTTCAAGAAGTTTTATACTTATAAAAACACCTATTCACATTAGGAGTAATACATCATAATTCACATTAAAAACACAACAAATAACTAAATATAAAAAAAATTGATTTGCAACAATGTCAAAAAATCCAAATTCATTGACACAAAACCACAGTAGCATACACCAGTGGATTCAATACTGCATTCTTAAATTCTGTCAAATAACACAAAAACAACGTGTGTTCGTAGGCCAAGAAAAAGCGACGCGTTTCGGAGGGTTTACACGGATCCAACCTCCTTCTTCAGGCTTCTTAATTCTTGGTTATGACAGCAGTATCAGGCTATCACTCAATCCATATATCATCTTATAGGAATCTGTTGAATCAGAATTTATCCTTCCAAAGTTCGATAGAATCAGGCTAGGTGATCACTGCCAGTGTAAATCAATGTGATTAAATTCGCAAATCCAATCTCTATACAACCATCGGTATTGATAGATGGTGCGTACGAGTGAGGGACAGTCTCAGGGCCCGATTCACAGAACTAATTTAAGACAAAATCCTAAACTTACTACTTTTGGTATTCACAGAAGTTAGGATTTTGTCTTAAGTTTGTCTTAAAATAGACTTAAGACAGACTTAAGACAGAATCCTAACTTAAGTCTGTCTTAAGTCTGTCTTAAGTCTGTCTTAAGTTTGTCTTAAGTCTGTCTTAAATTTTTCTTAAGACAAATTTAAGACAAAATCCAAACTTCTGTGAATACCAAAAGTAGTAAATTTAGGATTTTGTCTTATGTTAGTTCTGTAAATCGGCCCCTCAGTAATTAAAAGCCTCCTACAAGTACGAGATATCAGTCCTTCATAATGTAGGAAGAGTGCACAAAGTATACCTTCCTTGTTGTGCTAGTTGTAATATAGAGGAAGTTGCTCGAGTGCCCGGGATTAAAAAATCTCCTACATCCACGCCGCCAACGTCGGTTCCCAGTTTGGCCACCAGGTGGCAGCGGTTCCCCTCACAAGGTGTGGATGAGATCAGAAGGTGCACTGAGCATCATGGAAGGTGATTTAAAGAGCCCTGATGTGCGACTGGCCTTAAACGCAGATTACAGCTGTTTGCTGCAGAGCTGTCAGACATCTTGGCCGTACAGAGTATGCAATGCAAGAGCACTCTAAATGGAGGCAGTCTAAATTATAGGCATTGTTGTTTCAGCACCACTCTCCACGAGAGGCACTCTCTCGTGCGAGAGGCACTCTTTCAAGGAGAGGCACTTACCTGAGTGCGGCTGTCGTGTGAGAGGCACTTGATAAATGAGAGACACTCTCTGTAAATGTTGGACACTGTGTGTGAGACACTCTATAGATGAGACTCTTGCCTGTGGGCTACTATAGGAGAGGGAATCTCTTGCATGAGACGCATTCCATACACGAGAGGCACTCATGTGTGAGGGCACCCTTTGAAATGCACTCTCGCGTGAGAGGCAATCTCTTATATGAGAGGCGTTCCATACACGAGAGGCACTCATGTGTGACGGCACCCTATGAGATGCACTCTCTCGTGAGAGACAGTCTCTTGTATGAGAGGCATTCCATACACGAGAGGCACTCCTGTGTGAGGGCACCCTTTGAGATGCACTCGCACGTGAGAGGCAGTCTCTTGTATGAGAGGAGTTCCATACACGAGAGGCACTCATGTGCGAGGGCACCCTTTGAGATGCACTCTCGCATGAGAGGCAGTCTCTTGTATGAGAGGCGTTCCATAAAGGAGAGGCTCTCATGTGTGAGGGCACCCTTTGAGATGCACTCTCGCGTGAGAGGCAATCTCTTGCATGAGAGGCATTCCATGCACGAGAGGCACTCATGTGTGAGGGCACCCTTTGAGATGCACTCTCGCATGAGAGGCAGTCTCTTGTATGAGAGGCATTCCATACACGACAGGCACTCATGCGTGAGGGCACCCTTTGAGATGCACTCTCGCATGAGAGGCAATCTCTTGCATGAGAGGCATTCCATGCACGAGAGGCCCTCATGCGTGAGGGCACCCTTTGAGATGCACTCTCGCGTGAGAGGCAGTCTCTTGTATGAGAGGCATTCCATACACGAGAGGCACTCATGCATGAGGGCACCCTTTGAGATGCACTCTCACGTGAGAGGCAGTCTCTTGCATGAGAGGCATTCCATACACGAGAGGCACTCATGCGTGAGGGCACCCTTTGAGATGCACTCTCACGTGAGAGGCAGTCTCTTGCATGAGAGGCGTTCCATAAACGAGAGGCACTCATGTGTGAGGGCACCCTTTGAGATGCACTCTCGCGTGAGAGACAGTCTCTTGCATGAGAGGCGTTCCATAAACGAGAGGCACTCATGTGTGAGGGCACCCTATGAGATGCACTCTCGCGTGAGAGGCAATCTCTTGCATGAGAGGCGTTCCATAAACGAGAGGCACTCATGTGTGAGGGCACCCTATGAGATGTCGCGTGAGAGGCAGTCTCTTGTATGAGAGGCATTCCATACACGAGAGGCACTCTTGTGTGAGGGCACCCTTTGAGATGCACTCTCGCGTGAGAGACGGTCTCTTGTATGAGAGGCGTTCCATAAAGGAGAGGCACTCATGTGTGAGAGCACCCTATGAGATGCACTCTCGCATGAGAGGCAGTCTCTTGTATGAGAGGCGTTCCATAAAGGAGAGGCTCTCATGTGTGAGGGCACCCTATGAGATGCACTCTCGCGTGAGAGGCAGTCTCTTGTATGAGAGGCGTTCCATACACGAGAGGCACTCATGTGTGAGGGCACCCTTTGAGATGCACTCTCTCGTGATAGGCAGTCTCTTGTATGAGTGGCATTCCATACACGAGAGGCACTCATGCGTGAGGGCACCCTTTGAGATGCACTCTCACGTGAGAGGCAGTCTCTTGCATGAGAAGCATTCCATACACGAGAGGCACTCATGCGTGAGGGCACCCTTTGAGATGCACTCTCACGTGAGAGGCAGTCTCTTGCATGAGAGGCGTTCCATACACGAGAGGCACTCATGCATGAGGGCACCCTTTGAGATGCACTCTCATGTGAGAGGCAGTCTCTTGCATGAGAGGCATTCCATACACGAGAGGCACTCATGCATGAGGGCACCCTTTGAGATGCACTCTCACGTGAGAGGCAGTCTCTTGCATGAGAGGCGTTCCATAAAGGAGAGGCACTCATGTGTGAGAGCACCCTATGAGATGCACTCTCGCATGAGAGGCAGTCTCTTGTATGAGAGGCGTTCCATAAAGGAGAGGCTCTCATGTGTGAGGGCACCCTATGAGATGCACTCTCGCGTGAGAGGCAGTCTCTTGTATGAGAGGCGTTCCATACACGAGAGGCACTCATGTGTGAGGGCACCCTTTGAGATGCACTCTCTCGTGATAGGCAGTCTCTTGTATGAGTGGCATTCCATACACGAGAGGCACTCATGCGTGAGGGCACCCTTTGAGATGCACTCTCACGTGAGAGGCAGTCTCTTGCATGAGAGGCATTCCATAAACGAGAGGCACTCATGTGTGAGGGCACCCTTTGAAATGCACTCTCGCGTGAGAGGCAATCTCTTATATGAGAGGCGTTCCATACACGAGAGGCACTCATGTGTGACGGCACCCTATGAGATGCACTCTCGCGTGAGAGGCAGTCTCTTGTATGAGAGGCGTTCCATACACGAGAGGCACTCATGCGTGAGGGCACCCTTTGAGATGCACTCTCACGTGAGAGGCAGTCTCTTGCATGAGAGGCGTTCCATAAACGAGAGGCACTCATGTGTGAGGGCACCCTTTGAGATGCACTGTCGCGTGAGAGACAGTCTCTTGCATGAGAGGCGTTCCATAAACGAGAGGCACTCATGTGTGAGGGCACCCTATGAGATGCACTCTCGCGTGAGAGGCAATCTCTTGCATGAGAGGCGTTCCATAAACGAGAGGCACTCATGTGTGAGGGCACCCTATGAGATGTCGCGTGAGAGGCAGTCTCTTGTATGAGAGGCATTCCATACACGAGAGGCACTCTTGTGTGAGGGCACCCTTTGAGATGCACTCTCGCGTGAGAGACGGTCTCTTGTATGAGAGGTGTTCCATAAACGAGAGGCACTCATGTGTGAGGGCACCCTATGAGATGCACTCTCGTGTGAGAGGCAGTCTCTTGTATGAGAGGCATTCCATACACGAGGCACTCATGCGTGAGGGCACCCTTTGAGATGCCCTCTCGCGTGAGAGGCAGTCTCTTGCATGAGAGGCATAACATACACGAGAGGCACTCATGTGTGAGGACACCCTATGAGATGCACTCTCGCGTGAGAGGCAGTCTCTTGTATGAGAGGTGTTCCATATACGGGAGCCACTCATGTGTTAGGGCACCCTTTGAGATGCACTCTCGCGTGAGAGACAGTCTCTTGCATGAGAGGCATTCCATACACGAGAGGCACTCATGTGTGAGGGCACCCTTTGAGATGCACTCTCGCGTGAGAGGCAGTCTCTTGCATGAGAGGCATTCCATACACGAGAGGCACTCATGTGTTAGGGCACCCTATGAGATGCACTCTCATGTGAGAGGCAGTCTCTTGTATGAGAGGCATTCCATACACGAGAGGCACTCATGTGTTAGGGCACCCTATGAGATGCATTCTCGCGTGAGAGGCAGTCTCTTGTATGAGAGGCATTCCATACACGAGAGGCACTCATGTGTGAGGGCACCCTTTGAGATGCACTCTCGCATGAGAGGCAGTCTCTTGTATGAGAGGCGTTCCATACACGAGAGGCTCTCATGTGTGAGGGCACCCTATGAGATGAACTCTCACGTGAGAGGCAGTCTCTTGCATGAGAGGCGTTCCATACACGAGAGGCACTCATGTGAGGGCACCCTTTGAGATGCACTCTCGCGTGAGAGGCAGTCTCTTGTATGAGAGGCATTCCATACACGAGAGGCACTCATGTGTGAGGGCACCCTTTGAGATGCACTCTCGCATGAGAGGCAGTCTCTTGTATGAGAGGCGTTCCATACACGAGAGGCTCTCATGTGTGAGGGCACCCTATGAGATGAACTCTCACGTGAGAGGCAGTCTCTTGCATGAGAGGCGTTCCATACACGAGAGGCACTCATGTGTGAGGGCACCCTATGAGATGAACTCTCACGTGAGAGGCAGTCTCTTGCATGAGAGGCGTTCCAAAAACGAGAAGCACTCATGTGTGAGGGCACCCTATGAGATGCACTCTCGCGTGAGAGGCAGTCTCTTGTATGAGAGGCATTCCATACACGAGAGGCACTCATGTGTGAGGGCACCCTATGAGATGCACTGTCGCGTGAGAGACGGTCTCTTGTATGAGAGGCGTTCCATACATGAGAGGCACTCATGTTTGAGGGCACCCTATGAGATGCACTCTCGCGTGAGAGACAGTCTCTTGTATGAGAGGCGTTCCATAAAGGAGAGGCACTCATGTGTGAGAGCACCCTATGAGATGCACTCTCGCATGAGAGGCAGTCTCTTGTATGAGAGGCGTTCCATAAAGGAGAGGCTCTCATGTGTGAGGGCACCCTATGAGATGCACTCTTGCGTGAGAGGCAGTCTCTTGTATGAGAGGCATTCCATACACGAGAGGCACTCATGTGTGAGGGCACCCTTTGAGATGCACTCTCTCGTGATAGGCAGTCTCTTGTATGAGTGGCATTCCATACACGAGAGGCACTCATGTGCGAGGGCACCCTTTGAGATGCACTCTCGCGTGAGAGACGGTCTCTTGTATGAGAGGCATTCCATAAACGAGAGGCACTCATGTGTGAGGGCACCCTTTGAAATGCACTCTCGCGTGAGAGGCAGTCTCTTGTATGAGAGGCATTCCATACACGAGAGGCACTCATGTGTGAGGGCACCCTATGAGATGCACTGTCGCGTGAGAGACGGTCTCTTGTATGAGAGGCGTTCCATACATGAGAGGCACTCATGTTTGAGGGCACCCTATGAGATGCACTCTCGCGTGAGAGACAGTCTCTTGTATGAGAGGCGTTCCATAAAGGAGAGGCACTCATGTGTGAGAGCACCCTATGAGATGCACTCTCGCATGAGAGGCAGTCTCTTGTATGAGAGGCGTTCCATAAAGGAGAGGCTCTCATGTGTGAGGGCACCCTATGAGATGCACTCTTGCGTGAGAGGCAGTCTCTTGTATGAGAGGCATTCCATACACGAGAGGCACTCATGTGTGAGGGCACCCTTTGAGATGCACTCTCTCGTGATAGGCAGTCTCTTGTATGAGTGGCATTCCATACACGAGAGGCACTCATGTGTGAGGGCACCCTTTGAGATGCACTCTCTCGTGATAGGCAGTCTCTTGTATGAGTGGCATTCCATACACGAGAGGCACTCATGTGCGAGGGCACCCTTTGAGATGCACTCTCGCATGAGAGGCAATCTCTTGCATGAGAGGCATTCCATGCACGAGAGGCACTCATGTGTGAGGGCACCCTTTGAGATGCACTCTCACGTGAGAGGCAGTCTCTTGCATGAGAGGCATTCCATACACGAGAGGCACTCATGCGTGAGGGCACCCTTTGAGGTGCACTCTCACGTGAGAGGCAGTCTCTTGCATGAGAGGCGTTCCATAAACGAGAGGCACTCATGTGTGAGGGCACCCTTTGAGATGCACTCTCGCGTGAGAGACAGTCTCTTGCATGAGAGGCGTTCCATAAACGAGAGGCACTCATGTGTGAGGGCACCCTATGAGATGCACTCTCGCGTGAGAGGCAATCTCTTGCATGAGAGGCGTTCCATAAACGAGAGGCACTCATGTGTGAGGGCACCCTATGAGATGTCGCGTGAGAGGCAGTCTCTTGTATGAGAGGCATTCCATACGCACCCTTTGAGATGCACTCTCGCGTGAGAGACGGTCTCTTGTATGAGAGGCGTTCCATAAACGAGAGGCACTCATGTGTGAGGGCACCCTATGAGATGCACTCTCGTGTGAGAGGCAGTCTCTTGTATGAGAGGCATTCCATACACGAGGCACTCATGTGTGAGGGCACCCTTTGAGATGCCCTCTCGCGTGAGAGGCAGTCTCTTGCATGAGAGGCATAACATACACGAGAGGCACTCATGTGTGAGGACACCCTATGAGATGCACTCTCATGTGAGAGGCAGTCTCTTGTATGGGAGGCATTCCATACACGAGAGGCACTCATGTGTGAGGGCACCCTATGAGATGCATTCTCGCGTGAGAGGCAGTCTCTTGCATGAGAGGCATTCCATACACGAGAGGCACTCGTGTGTGAGAGCACCCTGTGAGATGCACTCTCTCGTGATAGGCAGTCTCTTGTATGAGAGGCGTTCCATACACGAGAGGCACTCATGTATGAGGGCACCCTTTGAGATGCACTCTCGCCTGAGATGGAGTCTCTTGCATGAGAGGCGTTAAATAAACGAGAGGCACTCGTGTGAGGGGACCCTTTGAGATGCGCTCTCGCGTGAGAGGCAATCTCTTGTATGAGAGGCGTTCCATACACGAGAGGCACTCATGTGTGAGGGCACCCTATGAGATGCATTCTCGAGTGAGAGACAGTCTCTTGTATGAGAGGCATTCCATACACGAGAGGCACTCATGTGTGAGGGCACCCTATGAGATGCATTCTCGAGTGAGAGACAGTCTCTTGTATGAGAGGCATTCCATACACGAGAGGCACTCATGTGTGAGGGCACCCTATGAGATGCACTCTTGCGTGAGAGGCAGTCTCTTGTATGAGAGGCGTTCCATACACGAGAGGCACTCATGTGTGAGGGCACCCTATGAGATGCACTCTCACGTGAGAGACAGTCTCTTGCATGAGAGGCATTCCATACACGAGAGGCACTCATGTGTGACGGCACCCTTTGAGATGCACTAGCGTGAGAGGCAGTCACTTGTATGAGAGGCATTCCATACACGAGAGGCACTCATGTGTGAGGGCAGCCTTTGAGATGCACTCTCGCGTGAGAGGCAGTCTCTTGTATGAGAGGCGTTCCATACACGAGAGGCACTCATGTGTGAGGGCACCCTTTGAGATGCACTCTCACATGAGAGGCAGTCTCTTGTATGAGAGGCATTCCATACACGAGAGGCACTCATGTGTGAGGGCACCCTTTGAGATGCACTCTCGCGTGAGAGACAGTCTCTTGTATGAGAGGCATTCCATACATGAGAGGCACTCATGTGTGAGGGCACCCTATGAGATGCACTCTCGCGTGAGAGGCAGTCTCTTGTATGAGAGGTGTTCCATACATGAGAGGCACTCATGTGTGAGGGCACCCTATGAGATGCACTCTCACATGAGAGGGAATCTCTTGTGTGAGAGGCATTCCATACACAAGAGGCACTCATGTGTGAGGGCACCCTATGAGATGCACTCTCGCGTGAGAGACAGTCTCTTGTATGAGAGGCATTCCATACACGAGAGGCACTCATGTGTGAGGGCACCCTTTGAGATGCACTCTCGCGTGAGAGGCAGTCTCTTGCATGAGAGGCGTTCCATACACGAGAGGCACTCATGTGTGAGAGCACCCTATGAGATGCACTCTCACGTGAGAGGCGTCTCTTGTATGAGAGGCATTCCATACACGAGAGGCACTCATGTGTGAGGGCACCCTTTGGGATGCACTCTGGCATGAGAGGCAGTCTCTTGTATGAGAGGCATTCCATACACGAGAGGCACTCATGTGTGAGGGCACCCGATGAGATGCACTCTCGCATGAGAGGCAGTCTCTTGTATGAGAGGCATTCCATACACGAGAGGCACTCTTGTGCGAGAGCACCCTTTGAGATGCACTCTCTCGTGAGAGACAGTCTCTTGAATGAGAGGCATTCCATACACGAGAGGCACTCATGTGTGAGGGCACCCTATGAGATGCATTCTCGAGTGAGAGACAGTCTCTTGTATGAGAGGCATTCCATACACGAGAGGCACTCATGTGTGAGGGCACCCTTTGAGATGCATTCTCTCGTGAGAGACAGTCTCTTGAATGAGAGGCATTCCATACACGAGAGGCACTCATGTGTGAGGGCACCCTACGAGATGCACTCTCGCGTGAGAGACAGTGTCTTGTATGAGAGGCGTTCCATAAATGAGAGGCACTCATGTGTGAGGGCACCCTATGAGATGCACTCTCGCGTGAGAGACAGTCTCTTGCATGAGAGGCATTCCATACACGAGAGGCACTCAGGTGTGAGGGCACCCTTTGAGATGCACTCTCGCGTGAGAGGCAGTCTCTTGCATGAGAGGCGTTCCATACACGAGAGGCACTCATGTGTGAGAGCACCCTATAAGATGCACTCTCGCGTGAGAGACAGTCTCTTGCATGAGAGGCATTCCAGACACGAGAGGCACTCATGTGTGAGGGCACCCTCTGAGATGCACTCTCACGTGAGAGGCAGTCTCTTGCATGAGAGGCATTCCATACACGAGAGGCGCTCATGTGTGAGGGCACCCTATGAGATGCACTCTCGCGTGAGAGACAGTCTCTTGTATGAGAGGCGTTCCAATAAATGAGAGGCACTCATGTGTGAGGGGACCCTATGAGATGCACTCTCGCGTGAGAGACAGTCTCTTGCATGAGAGGCATTCCATACACAAGAGGCACTCATGTGTGAGGGCACCCTTTGAGATGCACTCTCGCGTGAGAGGCAGTCTCTTGCATGAGAGGCGTTCCATACATGAGGCACTCGTGTGTGAGGGCACCTATGAGATCCACTCTCATGTGAGAGGCAGTCTCCTGTATGAGAGGCATTCCATACACGAGAGGCGCTCATGTGTGAGGGCACCCTATGAGATGCACTCTCGCGTGAGAGACAGTCTCTTGTATGAGAGGCGTTCCATAAATGAGAGGCACTCATGTGTGAGGGGACCCTATGAGATGCGCTCTCGTGTGACAGACAGTCTCTTGCATGAGAGGCGTTCCATACACGAGAGGCACTCATGTGTGAGGGCACCCTTTGAGATGCACTCTCGCGTGAGAGGCATTCTCTTGTGTGAAAGGTTGGCAGTGGTGTGAGAGGAACGGTCTACAAATGAGACTTGTGTATGGGCACTCTGTGAGAAGCACTCTATTGTATGAGAGGCCCTCCATAAATGAAAGGTACTCTCGTGTGGGCAGCATCCTATGAAAAGCAGTCTCGCGTGAGAGGCGCCCTCTATGAGAGGTCTCTACATATGAGAGCGACTCTTGTACAAGATCAGATTTCTGTTTGTGTGATATAACTGTGTTTGGATGAGGGGCGGGCGGAATTTGCATAATCGCGTTACGCAAATCTCCGCGAAATGATAAAAAATCTCTGCGAACATGCAGAAATTCCGGGAACACGTGGAATTACTTGTTCGTGGTGCTTTTTTCCTGTTCACAATCGCTGTTTGCGTGCTCGGGGGGAAATATCTTGCGAACACGCATTTTGAGAACGCGAACAAGCAAAACATTTTGCAAAGTCGCGGAACGCAAAATTTTGGGCAATTTTGCATTCTCCGTAGAACGCGAAATTACCCAAATTCCGCATATTCCGCGAGCGGAACGGAATTTACTGCCCAGGCCTAGTTTGGATCACGCCAGAGCCCTGGAAGCCCTCTCTGTTAATGAGCACTCTCTTCTGTGAGAGACACTCTATCCAAATAAGAGACACTCTTTTGCGTGAGAGGACTCCCTGAGTCGAATGCAGCCTTTTGAAAGTCCTGAAAGAAGTAAAGATGAGAGAGCGGGTGCCAGCAGTAGAGACGTGTGCATGTCTCTGTGAGACACTGTTGGACTTGGCCCGCAGGGCTGGTTCACCCCTGAACTTTTTGCCTTTATTTGTGACCCTGTGTAGTGATTTTTGGGTCTTGGCGCACTTTTTCCCTGTGTCCCAGAGTGAAAGTGCGTGCGTGTAGTATGGCTGGCCTGCCCTCCCATAGGAATGCATGGGGAATGTGTGTGCCCTGGTAGTTCCTGATGTGTGGGGAGTGCAGGCTCGAGTTTAGTATGTATGAACTCGTGAGAGTGAATGCTGCGCAATGGTATGTGCGGCTTGTATGTGTCTAGAAGGGAAGTGTTACTTCTGGACATTGAGATATGTGTGCATGTGCTGTGAGGGTGATGGAGCGTGATTGGCTGGAGCTGGCTGGCATGCCAGGCTCCAGGAAGTCTGGATGGGTCTGCCCGGTGGTGAGTGGGAGATTAGCATGAGTGATGTGTGGGAGGAGTGTACCTGTGTCCTGGATGGGCTGGGTTTTCCCCACACAATGCTGGCTCCGCCCCCCTGTGGTGTGTCTAACGACCCTAGCCTCCCCAGTGAAAGAAATGGGTGGTTGGGCCATTAAGAGTGCTCCAAAGCCAGCTGAAACTGGTTTTCCCCCCACCCTGCACCTTGAAACAAAGGATTTGGTACTATAAGAAGGGGCTGTGTCCCCTTGGAAAATGTTCTGCTTTTGGATCCTGCCAGAGGGGGCTGTTGCTGCTGCTGGGGCCAGGAGGACCGCCACTTGGACTGTCTCCCTGCCTGGAGACCCAGTGTGCTGGCGCTGGCCCAGCCTTGCCCCCCTGCCTGCCTCCAGCCCCTGCTGGAGCCCTGTCCTGTCCTTCAGTGCTGGGGAGCACTGAGGACTTCGTTGCCTGCAGCCTGAGAGCGCTGCTCTCTGCCCTTCAGCGCTGGGAGCGCTGAGATCGCCTGCCTAGCGCTTGGAGAGCGCTGGATTGTGCCCGAGCGCTGTGAGCGCTACATTTTGCCCGCCCTGTGTGGTGGTTTGACGGCGCGGGTGCCACCCCGCTCATTGCCGTATTGTTTTGCCGGTTTTGGATCGATCTACGAGGGAGCCCACTCCTCGGATCATCTGGGAGCCCGCCTGCCTGCCTAAAGCGAGCCGCCGCGCTGCCCGCGGCGACCCGGAAGTAAAGGGGCGGCCGTCCAATCACAGCGCGGCCCAGGAAAGGCCGACCGGAAGTCCCGCCTCCCTCGCCGAGCCGCGAGAGAGCCTGCCGAGGCTCCCCGAGAGGAGAGGAGAGCCCCGGGACCAGCGGGAGAGACCCGCCGCCGCTGGAGAGCCCAGCGCTAGACCGGTGAGTGCCGGTGCCTGCAGAGGAGGGGGGGGAGCGTCGGGACACATTGCCGGTGTCCGCCCCGCCCCCTCTCTGTAGCGCGACCTCGCGCCTGGGTGTTTTGAGCCTGAGGGCTCAGGGGGCATTTCCTTATTTCACGAGCCCTGAGAGGCTCTGAGCGCCCCACGTTCACGTCGAGTCCCCAGAGGGGGGACTCCCAAAGAGAAGCGCCCGTGTGTTTTGAGCCTGAGGGCTCAGGGAACATCTCCACGTTTTGGAGCCACGAGGTGCCCCGGGGGCACCAGTTGATTTAGAGCCCAGCGTGGCTCTTGGCAAACATCATTGCTTTGGGTCCCCAGAGCGAGGGACCCCCCAGCCCAGCGAGGCTGCACCTGTTCATTGCTGGAGCCCTGAGAGGCTCAGCAGCCCCCCCCCTTACTGGTGAGAGAGCCTAAGAGAGGCTCACCAGTGCCACAGTGGTGGTTCTTTGAGCCCAGAGAGGCTTCAACTTTGCCCTAACTTTCCCTGAACCAGTTGCCCAGCACTTTGTGGGCAACTGCCACGTTTAGGACCCTGACACTTGGGACACAGGGCGTCCTAGCCCCAACAAGGCCAGAGGGCCTAGGGACAGTCACAGGTGGTGACTTACGTGAGTTTGGCGCAATTGTACTTTCTATACACCTCTGAATGGGTAGTTTATTCATCATGTGTTCTCTTGTGCTGCACCTCTGAATGTGTTTTTATGCGTCATGTGCCTTTACACCTCTGAATGAATGTTATGCATTGCATCATGTGTTTTCCTCTTACACCCCTACAGGTATTGTAATACATAGGTGGTTGTTTTCTCCCTAGTACAGGTGGTGCTAGTGAGGTCCTGTTACCAGTGATTACTGGTTGTGTGCTCTATTTTTATATTGTGTGCTACACTGATTTTTCTTTCTACAAGTGCTAAGTTCTAAAAGTGCTGATACCCCTGACAGTGGTCCAAGTGGCCCTGTCCTGTGCAATATCCCTTGTAAATTCCGCCCGTGCCTGTTGGCACAGTGTAACAAGATGTGTGTTTTATCTGATGTTTATTTATTATAATACAAAGGCTATTTTTACATAACCTTGTGTGGAGTTTCCTTTGTGGTGGGCCTTTGGTTGTTGTTGCTGGGGTGCGTGCGCAAATACTTAGCCTACATCGCCTCCAAGTTTAGCCTTGCTGCTCGCGCCACGTTACCTAGAGGGTGAGTAGGGGTTATCTTGGCGTGTAACTCCCTTGCCCTGACTTGGGTGTGGTGGTCTCTGACTGACTTTGGCGAACGCCCTGGCCAGCCGGGGATCCCATTTCCAACATTGGCGGCAAGCGGTGGGATAAGGATTTGTGTTTGCGTTATACCACAGTAGCGGCTGGCCGCACTTCAAAGCTCTACATTTGTTAGATAACCACATTTTGGGGATTATTGTTTTTGGTGAAATTCCATTGTTTCTTCTCCTGAAGAGTGTCATTTTATAATTGTGTTCAGTACATTTGTCCCCCGCCCTGCTTCCAGAGTTTGGTACCTGTGTCACTTTTGGTCAGGTTGAGAAGTCAGGGGTGGTAGAAACTGCCTTACCGATCCGAGGGGAGGGTGTGTGTGGATGAATGGTGTGTTTCCCTGGACGCATGAGTGAGTTCTTTTTTTAAGGAGAGTGTGGAAGTTTTGGAATTGTGTACTCCTACTTCAGATTGCTAGATCCCTTGTGTTGCACGTGTCTGTGAGCATCCTGTCAAGATGGAATCTCCTTTTAACCTTTGTGGCCTGTTTAAGTACAGTGTGCATGAGTTGGTACGGTTATGTAAGGAGAGAGACATCCCAGTGAGTGAGTCAGACACCCAGTCCAAGCTTAGGGATAACATGATCCTGTGGCAGAAGAGTGACTGGGAGCGTGAGCACAGTGAGAGGGAGAGGGCCCGGACCGCACACCATGAGGGTGGTGGGTCTGAGGGGAGCCCTGAAGAGTCTGATGTGGAGAGTGAGTGTGACAGTGGATGGGCGCCAGCAGAGAGTGAGGACCCCCTAGATAGGGAGTCCCTTGCTGGGTCCAGTGTCAGGTGTAGCACCCCATCCCTTTCCCTGTCCCCAGAGGAGTGGGTGGATAGGAGAGAAGAGAGGGAGCACCAGCTGGCCATGGAGAAGCTCCGGTTAGAGTATGCCAGAGAGATGGCGCAGCTGGGTGTGAATGAGCGGACTGCAGAGGCTGAGAGGGCCTTGGCCAGGGAGAAGATAGCCCTAGAGTGTAGGTTATCCCCTGAGCGCAGTCTTAATTTTCTGGATCCCCCAGGGAGGGTTGAGTCCAGTGGTGGCAGCTATTTAAATCTAAGTCTAGAAAGTCCCAGTTCCCAGAGTATGGTTCCTGTTTCCCCAGAGGAGGAGAACAGGTTGAAGTTCAGGAACCATAGGAAACCGCCTCACCAGAAGTGGGGGTATTTTGTGGATGACTGTTCTGATGCAATGGAGGATTGGCTGGCGGCTAACCCGGACGATGAGAGGGACGGAGTAGTGAGTATGTTCCTCAAAGAGCAGTTGCTCAGTGTTGTGTGTCCAGAGTTGCGCCAGCACCTGCTGAAGTTGAAATGTTTTTGTCCTTGGGACCTTGCAGAGGAAGCAGACCGCTGGGAAAGGGCCAGAGGCTCTGTAGAGTCATTGGTGAGTGACTCCGAAAGTAGTGGGTCAGGGATCTTCCAGCCCAGCGTGGTGGAAGAGGCTCAGTGTAGCCCAGCTAGGTCCCAGTATAGTGAGAAGGGTGTAGGGGCTGACTGCCTGGCTCAGTGGAGCAGGAGTCAGTGGGTGGCTGAGAGCCCCCAGAGGCCCGAAGCCCTGTCTCAGAGCCTGGGTGGTTTCTTGAGGGAACACCAGGTTGGGGACCTAGGCTGTCCTGTTAGCCCATTTGAGGAGGATCTCCTAGTGAGTAGAGGACCTGGAGCGTCTGTAACCAGAGCTCCTGTGGTTCCAGAGGCTGGCAGTACCGCTCCGGTAGGGAGGGTACAGGAGTCCAGCGTGAGGAGTGATTGGGGGATGAGTTTCCCAGTGGATGCACCAGTGGACCAGAGACTAGCCAGGGGGGCTAGATCTTCTTGGAGGGACCCGGGTGGCACCACTTCTGGTCTGGGGGATCGTCACGCACTGTCAGGTGGACAGAGGGCGGGAGATCTGCGCCAGACAGACAGTCACACAACAGATGTGTCATTTGTTAGCCTCAGAGGGATTGTGTGTGAGTCCCAAGAAGTCCTGGAGTGCCAGGCAATTGTTCCACCAAAGGTTTTAGACCGGAGGTTGGATGGCCAGGTTCAGGATCAGCCTGACCTGAAGGGTAGGACGACTGTAACCAGTGTCCTGACCGGTTCTTCTTCCAGAGGAACTTCTCCAGGTGGGAGAGGGCAGACCTCTGGAAGGGGGTGCAGAGGGTGGGAGAGCCCAACTCTGACCCCGGTGCAACCTGAGGGGTTAAACCCTGGGTTGGCATGGCGTTCTAGGTGTCCCCCTCGCACGGGGAGGAGGAACCCTAAAAGAAGAGGTAAGGGGAGGAGAGCCTTCCCTGAGACTCCTGGTCCACCTGAGGTTGTAGACCCTAGGCTGGAGAACCAGTGGCAGTCTAGCCCTGTCTTGCAGACAGGAGGAGTGGAGAATGGCTACTATGTGCCTGGGGTTACTACCCCCCACTTCGTGAGTAGGCAGGAACCAGTGGCACCTGGGTGGCCTAGGGCCTGGTCCTGGCCGCGGACAGCTGAGGAGTACCAGTGGGGTAGCCCAGCTGGTCCTTACAGTAGCTTTAGAAGGAACCCTAGGGGTTCACCGTGGCATAGAACAGGAGGGTGTCCCGGCAGTGGCGGGCCTGCGTCCGTGTTCTATCGCCCCAAGCAGGGAAGTCCATCACGGTGGTGATTGTTCTCCCCTGCGTTTTGGCTGGAAGGGGGTTATGTTGGACTTGGCCCGCAGGGCTGGTTCACCCCTGAACTTTTTGCCTTTATTTGTGACCCTGTGTAGTGATTTTTGGGTCTTGGCGCACTTTTTCCCTGTGTCCCAGAGTGAAAGTGCGTGCGTGTAGTATGGCTGGCCTGCCCTCCCATAGGAATGCATGGGGAATGTGTGTGCCCTGGTAGTTCCTGATGTGTGGGGAGTGCAGGCTCGAGTTTAGTATGTATGAACTCGTGAGAGTGAATGCTGCGCAATGGTATGTGCGGCTTGTATGTGTCTAGAAGGGAAGTGTTACTTCTGGACATTGAGATATGTGTGCATGTGCTGTGAGGGTGCTGGAGCGTGATTGGCTGGAGCTGGCTGGCATGCCAGGCTCCAGGAAGTCTGGATGGGTCTGCCCGGTGGTGAGTGGGAGATTAGCATGAGTGATGTGTGGGAGGAGTGTACCTGTGTCCTGGATGGGCTGGGTTTTCCCCACACAATGCTGGCTCCGCCCCCCTGTGGTGTGTCTAACGACCCTAGCCTCCCCAGTGAAAGAAATGGGTGGTTGGGCCATTAAGAGTGCTCCAAAGCCAGCTGAAACTGGTTTTCCCCCCACCCTGCACCTTGAAACAAAGGATTTGGTACTATAAGAAGGGGCTGTGTCCCCTTGGAAAATGTTCTGCTTTTGGATCCTGCCAGAGGGGGCTGTTGCTGCTGCTGGGGCCAGGAGGACCGCCACTTGGACTGTCTCCCTGCCTGGAGACCCAGTGTGCTGGCGCTGGCCCAGCCTTGCCCCCCTGCCTGCCTCCAGCCCCTGCTGGAGCCCTGTCCTGTCCTTCAGTGCTGGGGAGCACTGAGGACTTCGTTGCCTGCAGCCTGAGAGCGCTGCTCTCTGCCCTTCAGCGCTGGGAGCGCTGAGATCGCCTGCCTAGCGCTTGGAGAGCGCTGGATTGTGCCCGAGCGCTGTGAGCGCTACATTTTGCCCGCCCTGTGTGGTGGTTTGACGGCGCGGGTGCCACCCCGCTCATTGCCGTATTGTTTTGCCGGTTTTGGATCGATCTACGAGGGAGCCCACTCCTCGGATCATCTGGGAGCCCGCCTGCCTGCCTAAAGCGAGCCGCCGCGCTGCCCGCGGCGACCCGGAAGTAAAGGGGCGGCCGTCCAATCACAGCGCGGCCCAGGAAAGGCCGACCGGAAGTCCCGCCTCCCTCGCCGAGCCGCGAGAGAGCCTGCCGAGGCTCCCCGAGAGGAGAGGAGAGCCCCGGGACCAGCGGGAGAGACCCGCCGCCGCTGGAGAGCCCAGCGCTAGACCGGTGAGTGCCGGTGCCTGCAGAGGAGGGGGGGGAGCGTCGGGACACATTGCCGGTGTCCGCCCCGCCCCCTCTCTGTAGCGCGACCTCGCGCCTGGGTGTTTTGAGCCTGAGGGCTCAGGGGGCATTTCCTTATTTCACGAGCCCTGAGAGGCTCTGAGCGCCCCACGTTCACGTCGAGTCCCCAGAGGGGGGACTCCCAAAGAGAAGCGCCCGTGTGTTTTGAGCCTGAGGGCTCAGGGAACATCTCCACGTTTTGGAGCCACGAGGTGCCCCGGGGGCACCAGTTGATTTAGAGCCCAGCGTGGCTCTTGGCAAACATCATTGCTTTGGGTCCCCAGAGCGAGGGACCCCCCAGCCCAGCGAGGCTGCACCTGTTCATTGCTGGAGCCCTGAGAGGCTCAGCAGCCCCCCCCCTTACTGGTGAGAGAGCCTAAGAGAGGCTCACCAGTGCCACAGTGGTGGTTCTTTGAGCCCAGAGAGGCTTCAACTTTGCCCTAACTTTCCCTGAACCAGTTGCCCAGCACTTTGTGGGCAACTGCCACGTTTAGGACCCTGACACTTGGGACACAGGGCGTCCTAGCCCCAACAAGGCCAGAGGGCCTAGGGACAGTCACAGGTGGTGACTTACGTGAGTTTGGCGCAATTGTACTTTCTATACACCTCTGAATGGGTAGTTTATTCATCATGTGTTCTCTTGTGCTGCACCTCTGAATGTGTTTTTATGCGTCATGTGCCTTTACACCTCTGAATGAATGTTATGCATTGCATCATGTGTTTTCCTCTTACACCCCTACAGGTATTGTAATACATAGGTGGTTGTTTTCTCCCTAGTACAGGTGGTGCTAGTGAGGTCCTGTTACCAGTGATTACTGGTTGTGTGCTCTATTTTTATATTGTGTGCTACACTGATTTTTCTTTCTACAAGTGCTAAGTTCTAAAAGTGCTGATACCCCTGACAGTGGTCCAAGTGGCCCTGTCCTGTGCAATATCCCTTGTAAATTCCGCCCGTGCCTGTTGGCACAGTGTAACAAGATGTGTGTTTTATCTGATGTTTATTTATTATAATACAAAGGCTATTTTTACATAACCTTGTGTGGAGTTTCCTTTGTGGTGGGCCTTTGGTTGTTGTTGCTGGGGTGCGTGCGCAAATACTTAGCCTACATCGCCTCCAAGTTTAGCCTTGCTGCTCGCGCCACGTTACCTAGAGGGTGAGTAGGGGTTATCTTGGCGTGTAACTCCCTTGCCCTGACTTGGGTGTGGTGGTCTCTGACTGACTTTGGCGAACGCCCTGGCCAGCCGGGGATCCCATTTCCAACAGACACTCTCTATACGAGAAGGACGTCTGCTGTGTGAGAGACACACTATAAATGAGAAAAACTCTTGTGCTTCAAGCTCTCCCTATAAATGAGTCACTTTTGTGCAAGAGCCACTCTGGTGAAACGAGAGACACCTTTGTGTGAGAGGCACTTTACGTACATGAGAAGCCCTCTCTTTTGTTTGAGTGGGCAGTCTCTTGTGTGAGCGTAGGCACAATCCTGTGAAGCAGGATCTCTCTTGTTCATGAGGCATGCTCTCTCCTGTGTTCGAGGCACTCTCACATGTGAGAGGAGACACTCTTCTGTGCGGAGGCTATCTCTTGTGAGAGAGTAGGCACTCTTCGTGCATGAGGCACTCTCACGTGTGAGAGGAGACACTCTTCTGTGCGGAGGCTATCTCTTGTGAGAGAGTAGGCACTCTTCGTGCATGAGGCACTCTCACGTGTGAGAGGAGACACTCTTCTGTGCGGAGGCTATCTCTTGTGAGAGAGTAGGCACTCTTCATGCATGAGGCACTCTCACGTGTGAGAGGAGACACTCTTCTGTGCGGAGGCTATCTCTTGTGAGAGAGTAGGCACTCTTCGTGTTCGAGGCACTCTCGCATGTGAGAGGAGACACTCTTCTGTGCGGAGGCTATCTCTTGTGAGAGAGTAGGCACTTTTCGTGTTCGAGGCAATCTCGCGTGTGAGAGGAGACACTCTTCTGTGCGGAGGCTATCTCTTGTGAGAGAGTAGGCACTCTTCGTGTTCGAGGCACTCTCACGTGTGAGAGGAGACACTCTTCTGTGCGGAGGCTATCTCTTGTGAGAGAGTAGGCACTCTTCGTGCATGAGGCACTCTCACGTGTGAGAGGAGACACTCTTCTGTGCGGAGGCTATCTCTTGTGAGAGAGTAGGCACTCTTCATGTTCGAGGCACTCTCATGTGTGAGGAGACACTCTTCTGTGCGGAGGCTATCTCTTGTGAGAGAGTAGGCTCTCTCCTGTGTACGAGGCCCTCTCACATGTGAGAGGAGACACTCTTCTGTGCGGAGGCTATCTCTTGTGAGAGAGTAGGCACTCTTCATGTTCAAGGCACTCTCACGTGTGAGAGGAGACACTCTTCTGTGCGGAGGCTATCTCTTGTGAGAGAGTAGGCACTCTTCATGTTCGAGGCACTCTCGCGTGTGAGGAGACACTCTTCTGTGCGGAGGCTATCTCTTGTGAGAGAGTAGGCACTCTTCATGTTCGAGGCACTCTCGCGTGTGAGGAGACACTCTTCTGTGCGGAGGCTATCTCTTGTGAGAGAGTAGGCTCTCTCCTGTGTACGAGGCCC
Source organism: Lissotriton helveticus (assembly GCF_964261635.1). NCBI lineage: Eukaryota > Metazoa > Chordata > Amphibia > Caudata > Salamandridae > Lissotriton > Lissotriton helveticus. The sequence goes on along the minus strand of NC_136071.1, from coordinate 20,330,211 downwards.
TCTCACATGTGAGAGGAGACACTCTTCTGTGCGGAGGCTATCTCTTGTGAGAGAGTAGGCACTCTTCATGTTCGAGGCACTCTCACGTGTGAGAGGAGACACTCTTCTGTGCGGAGGCTATCTCTTGTGAGAGAGTAGGCACTCTTCATGTTCGAGGCCCTCTCACATGTGAGAGGAGACACTCTTCTGTGCGGAGGCTATCTCTTGTGAGAGAGTAGGCACTCTTCATGTTCGAGGCACTCTCACGTGTGCGAGGAGACACTCTTCTGTGCGGAGACTATCTCTTGGGAGAGAGTAGGCACTCTTCATGTTTGAGGCACTCTCACGTGTGAGAGGAGACACTCTTCTGTGCAGGAGTCTCTTTCTTATGTGAGAGAAGGCACTCTTCATGTACGAGGCACGCTCGCATGTGAGAGGAGACACTCTTCTCTGCGGAGGCTATCTCTTGTGAGAGAGTAGGCACTCTTCGTGCATGAGGCACTCTCACGTGTGAGAGGAGACACTCTTCTGTGCGAAGGCTATCTCTTGTGAGAGAGTAGGCACTCTTCATGTTCGAGGCACTCTCGCGTGTGAGGAGACACTCTTCTGTGCGGAGGCTATCTCTTGTGAGAGAGTAGGCTCTCTCCTGTGTACGAGGCCCTCTCACATGTGAGAGGAGACACTCTTCTGTGCGGAGGCTATCTCTTGTGAGAGAGTAGGCACTCTTCATGTTCAAGGCACTCTCACGTGTGAGAGGAGACACTCTTCTGTGCGGAGGCTATCTCTTGTGAGAGAGTAGGCACTCTTCATGTTCGAGGCACTCTCGCATGTGAGGAGACACTCTTCTGTGCGGAGGCTATCTCTTGTGAGAGAGTAGGCACTCTTCATGTTTGAGGCACTCTCGCGTGTGAGGAGACACTCTTCTGTGCGGAGGCTATCTCTTGTGAGAGAGTAGGCTCTCTCCTGTGTGTACGAGGCCCTCTCACATGTGAGAGGAGACACTCTTCTGTGCGGAGGCTATCTCTTGTGAGAGAGTAGGCACTCTTCATGTTCGAGGCACTCTCACGTGTGAGAGGAGACACTCTTCTGTGCGGAGGCTATCTCTTGTGAGAGAGTAGGCACTCTTCATGTTCGAGGCACTCTCGCGTGTGAGGAGACACTCTTCTGTGCGGAGGCTATCTCTTGTGAGAGAGTAGGCACTCTTCATGTTCGAGGCACTCTCGCGTGTGAGGAGACACTCTTCTGTGCGGAGGCTATCACTTGTGAGAGAGTAGGCACTCTCCTGTGTACGAGGCACTCTCTTGTGTGAGAGGAAACACTCTTCTGTGCGGAGGCTATCTCTTGTGAGAGAGTAGGCACTCTTCATGTTTGAGGCCCTCTCACATGTGAGAGGAGACACTCTTCTGTGCGGAGGCTATCTCTTGTGAGAGAGTAGGCACTCTTCATGTTCGAGGCACTCTCACGTGTGAGAGGAGACACTCTTCTGTGCGGAGGCTATCTCTTGTGAGAGAGTAGGCACTCTTCATGTTCGAGGCACTCTCACATGTGAGAGGAGACACTCTTCTGTGCGGAGGCTATCTCTTGTGAGAGAGTAGGCACTCTTCATGTTCGAGGCACTCTCACGTGTGCGAGGAGACACTCTTCTGTGCGGAGACTATCTCTTGGGAGAGAGTAGGCACTCTTCATGTTTGAGGCACTCTCACGTGTGAGAGGAGACACTCTTCTGTGCAGGAGTCTCTTTCTTATGTGAGAGAAGGCACTCTTCATGTACGAGGCACGCTCGCATGTGAGAGGAGACACTCTTCTCTGCGGAGGCTATCTCTTGTGAGAGAGTAGGCACTCTTCGTGCATGAGGCACTCTCACGTGTGAGAGGAGACACTCTTCTGTGCGAAGGCTATCTCTTGTGAGAGAGTAGGCACTCTTCATGTTCGAGGCACTCTCGCGTGTGAGGAGACACTCTTCTGTGCGGAGGCTATCTCTTGTGAGAGAGTAGGCTCTCTCCTGTGTACGAGGCCCTCTCACATGTGAGAGGAGACACTCTTCTGTGCGGAGGCTATCTCTTGTGAGAGAGTAGGCACTCTTCATGTTCAAGGCACTCTCACGTGTGAGAGGAGACACTCTTCTGTGCGGAGGCTATCTCTTGTGAGAGAGTAGGCACTCTTCATGTTCGAGGCACTCTCGCATGTGAGGAGACACTCTTCTGTGCGGAGGCTATCTCTTGTGAGAGAGTAGGCACTCTTCATGTTTGAGGCACTCTCGCGTGTGAGGAGACACTCTTCTGTGCGGAGGCTATCTCTTGTGAGAGAGTAGGCTCTCTCCTGTGTACGAGGCCCTCTCACATGTGAGAGGAGACACTCTTCTGTGCGGAGGCTATCTCTTGTGAGAGAGTAGGCACTCTTCATGTTCGAGGCACTCTCACGTGTGAGAGGAGACACTCTTCTGTGCGGAGGCTATCTCTTGTGAGAGAGTAGGCACTCTTCATGTTCGAGGCCCTCTCACATGTGAGAGGAGACACTCTTCTGTGCGGAGGCTATCTCTTGTGAGAGAGTAGGCACTCTTCATGTTCGAGGCACTCTCACGTGTGCGAGGAGACACTCTTCTGTGCGGAGACTATCTCTTGGGAGAGAGTAGGCACTCTTCATGTTTGAGGCACTCTCACGTGTGAGAGGAGACACTCTTCTGTGCAGGAGTCTCTTTCTTATGTGAGAGAAGGCACTCTTCATGTACGAGGCACGCTCGCATGTGAGAGGAGACACTCTTCTCTGCGGAGGCTATCTCTTGTGAGAGAGTAGGCACTCTTCGTGCATGAGGCACTCTCACGTGTGAGAGGAGACACTCTTCTGTGCGAAGGCTATCTCTTGTGAGAGAGTAGGCACTCTTCATGTTCGAGGCACTCTCGCGTGTGAGGAGACACTCTTCTGTGCGGAGGCTATCTCTTGTGAGAGAGTAGGCTCTCTCCTGTGTACGAGGCCCTCTCACATGTGAGAGGAGACACTCTTCTGTGCGGAGGCTATCTCTTGTGAGAGAGTAGGCACTCTTCATGTTCAAGGCACTCTCACGTGTGAGAGGAGACACTCTTCTGTGCGGAGGCTATCTCTTGTGAGAGAGTAGGCACTCTTCATGTTCGAGGCACTCTCGCATGTGAGGAGACACTCTTCTGTGCGGAGGCTATCTCTTGTGAGAGAGTAGGCACTCTTCATGTTTGAGGCACTCTCGCGTGTGAGGAGACACTCTTCTGTGCGGAGGCTATCTCTTGTGAGAGAGTAGGCTCTCTCCTGTGTGTACGAGGCCCTCTCACATGTGAGAGGAGACACTCTTCTGTGCGGAGGCTATCTCTTGTGAGAGAGTAGGCACTCTTCATGTTCGAGGCACTCTCACGTGTGAGAGGAGACACTCTTCTGTGCGGAGGCTATCTCTTGTGAGAGAGTAGGCACTCTTCATGTTCGAGGCACTCTCGCGTGTGAGGAGACACTCTTCTGTGCGGAGGCTATCTCTTGTGAGAGAGTAGGCACTCTTCATGTTCGAGGCACTCTCGCGTGTGAGGAGACACTCTTCTGTGCGGAGGCTATCACTTGTGAGAGAGTAGGCACTCTCCTGTGTACGAGGCACTCTCTTGTGTGAGAGGAAACACTCTTCTGTGCGGAGGCTATCTCTTGTGAGAGAGTAGGCACTCTTCATGTTTGAGGCCCTCTCACATGTGAGAGGAGACACTCTTCTGTGCGGAGGCTATCTCTTGTGAGAGAGTAGGCACTCTTCATGTTCGAGGCACTCTCACGTGTGAGAGGAGACACTCTTCTGTGCGGAGACTATCTCTTGTGAGAGAGTTGGCACTCTTCATGTTTGAGGCACTCTCACGTGTGAGAGGAGACACTCTTCTGTGCAGGAGTCTCTTTCTTATGTGAGAGAAGGCACTCTTCATGTACGAGGCACTCGCGCGTGTGAAAGGAGACACTCTTCTCTGCGGAGGCTATCTCTTGTGAGAGAGTAGGCACTCTTTGTGTACGATGCACTCTCGTGTGTGAGAAGAGACAGTCTTCTGTGCAGAGGCTACCTCTTGTGAGAGAGTAGGCAGTCTTCGTGTTTGAGGCACTCTCGCGTGTGAGAGGAGACACTCTTCTGTGCGGAGGTTATCTCTTGTGAGAGAGTAGGGACTCTTCATGTTCGAGGCACTCTCACGTGTGAGAGGAGACACTCTTCTGTGCAGTCATCTCTTTCTTATGTGAGAGAAGGCACTCTTCATGTATGAGGCACTCTCGTGTGTGAGAGGAGACACTCTTCTGTGCGGAGGCTATCTCTTGTGAGAGAGTAGGCACTCTTTGTGTATGAGGCTCTCTCGTGTGTGAGAAGAGACAGTCTTCTGTGCAGAGGCTATCTCTTGTGAGAGAGTAGGCACTCTTCATGTTCGATGCACTCTCGCATGTGAGAGGAGACACTCTTCTGTGCGGAGGCTATTTCTTGTGAGAGAGTAGGTACTCTTCGTGCATGAGGCACTCTCACGTGTGAGAGGAGACACTCTTCTGTGCGAAGGCTATCTCTTGTGAGAGAGTAGGCACTCTTCATGTTCGAGGCACTCTCGCGTGTGAGGAGACACTCTTCTGTGCGGAGGCTATCTCTTGTGAGAGAGTAGGCTCTCTCCTGTGTACGAGGCCCTCTCACATGTGAGAGGAGACACTCTTCTGTGCGGAGGCTATCTCTTGTGAGAGAGTAGGCACTCTTCATGTTCAAGGCACTCTCACGTGTGAGAGGAGACACTCTTCTGTGCGGAGGCTATCTCTTGTGAGAGAGTAGGCACTCTTCATGTTCGAGGCACTCTCGCATGTGAGGAGACACTCTTCTGTGCGGAGGCTATCTCTTGTGAGAGAGTAGGCACTCTTCATGTTTGAGGCACTCTCGCGTGTGAGGAGACACTCTTCTGTGCGGAGGCTATCTCTTGTGAGAGAGTAGGCTCTCTCCTGTGTGTACGAGGCCCTCTCACATGTGAGAGGAGACACTCTTCTGTGCGGAGGCTATCTCTTGTGAGAGAGTAGGCACTCTTCATGTTCGAGGCACTCTCACGTGTGAGAGGAGACACTCTTCTGTGCGGAGGCTATCTCTTGTGAGAGAGTAGGCACTCTTCATGTTCGAGGCACTCTCGCGTGTGAGGAGACACTCTTCTGTGCGGAGGCTATCTCTTGTGAGAGAGTAGGCACTCTTCATGTTCGAGGCACTCTCGCGTGTGAGGAGACACTCTTCTGTGCGGAGGCTATCACTTGTGAGAGAGTAGGCACTCTCCTGTGTACGAGGCACTCTCTTGTGTGAGAGGAAACACTCTTCTGTGCGGAGGCTATCTCTTGTGAGAGAGTAGGCACTCTTCATGTTTGAGGCCCTCTCACATGTGAGAGGAGACACTCTTCTGTGCGGAGGCTATCTCTTGTGAGAGAGTAGGCACTCTTCATGTTCGAGGCACTCTCACGTGTGAGAGGAGACACTCTTCTGTGCGGAGGCTATCTCTTGTGAGAGAGTAGGCACTCTTCATGTTCGAGGCACTCTCACATGTGAGAGGAGACACTCTTCTGTGCGGAGGCTATCTCTTGTGAGAGAGTAGGCACTCTTCATGTTCGAGGCACTCTCACGTGTGCGAGGAGACACTCTTCTGTGCGGAGACTATCTCTTGGGAGAGAGTAGGCACTCTTCATGTTTGAGGCACTCTCACGTGTGAGAGGAGACACTCTTCTGTGCAGGAGTCTCTATCTTATGTGAGAGAAGGCACTCTTCATGTACGAGGCACGCTCGCATGTGAGAGGAGACACTCTTCTCTGCGGAGGCTATCTCTTGTGAGAGAGTAGGCACTCTTCGTGCATGAGGCACTCTCACGTGTGAGAGGAGACACTCTTCTGTGCGAAGGCTATCTCTTGTGAGAGAGTAGGCACTCTTCATGTTCGAGGCACTCTCGCGTGTGAGGAGACACTCTTCTGTGCGGAGGCTATCTCTTGTGAGAGAGTAGGCTCTCTCCTGTGTACGAGGCCCTCTCACATGTGAGAGGAGACACTCTTCTGTGCGGAGGCTATCTCTTGTGAGAGAGTAGGCACTCTTCATGTTCAAGGCACTCTCACGTGTGAGAGGAGACACTCTTCTGTGCGGAGGCTATCTCTTGTGAGAGAGTAGGCACTCTTCATGTTCGAGGCACTCTCGCATGTGAGGAGACACTCTTCTGTGCGGAGGCTATCTCTTGTGAGAGAGTAGGCACTCTTCATGTTTGAGGCACTCTCGCGTGTGAGGAGACACTCTTCTGTGCGGAGGCTATCTCTTGTGAGAGAGTAGGCTCTCTCCTGTGTACGAGGCCCTCTCACATGTGAGAGGAGACACTCTTCTGTGCGGAGGCTATCTCTTGTGAGAGAGTAGGCACTCTTCATGTTCGAGGCACTCTCACGTGTGAGAGGAGACACTCTTCTGTGCGGAGGCTATCTCTTGTGAGAGAGTAGGCACTCTTCATGTTCGAGGCCCTCTCACATGTGAGAGGAGACACTCTTCTGTGCGGAGGCTATCTCTTGTGAGAGAGTAGGCACTCTTCATGTTCGAGGCACTCTCACGTGTGCGAGGAGACACTCTTCTGTGCGGAGACTATCTCTTGGGAGAGAGTAGGCACTCTTCATGTTTGAGGCACTCTCACGTGTGAGAGGAGACACTCTTCTGTGCAGGAGTCTCTTTCTTATGTGAGAGAAGGCACTCTTCATGTACGAGGCACGCTCGCATGTGAGAGGAGACACTCTTCTCTGCGGAGGCTATCTCTTGTGAGAGAGTAGGCACTCTTCGTGCATGAGGCACTCTCACGTGTGAGAGGAGACACTCTTCTGTGCGAAGGCTATCTCTTGTGAGAGAGTAGGCACTCTTCATGTTCGAGGCACTCTCGCGTGTGAGGAGACACTCTTCTGTGCGGAGGCTATCTCTTGTGAGAGAGTAGGCTCTCTCCTGTGTACGAGGCCCTCTCACATGTGAGAGGAGACACTCTTCTGTGCGGAGGCTATCTCTTGTGAGAGAGTAGGCACTCTTCATGTTCAAGGCACTCTCACGTGTGAGAGGAGACACTCTTCTGTGCGGAGGCTATCTCTTGTGAGAGAGTAGGCACTCTTCATGTTCGAGGCACTCTCGCATGTGAGGAGACACTCTTCTGTGCGGAGGCTATCTCTTGTGAGAGAGTAGGCACTCTTCATGTTTGAGGCACTCTCGCGTGTGAGGAGACACTCTTCTGTGCGGAGGCTATCTCTTGTGAGAGAGTAGGCTCTCTCCTGTGTGTACGAGGCCCTCTCACATGTGAGAGGAGACACTCTTCTGTGCGGAGGCTATCTCTTGTGAGAGAGTAGGCACTCTTCATGTTCGAGGCACTCTCACGTGTGAGAGGAGACACTCTTCTGTGCGGAGGCTATCTCTTGTGAGAGAGTAGGCACTCTTCATGTTCGAGGCACTCTCGCGTGTGAGGAGACACTCTTCTGTGCGGAGGCTATCTCTTGTGAGAGAGTAGGCACTCTTCATGTTCGAGGCACTCTCGCGTGTGAGGAGACACTCTTCTGTGCGGAGGCTATCACTTGTGAGAGAGTAGGCACTCTCCTGTGTACGAGGCACTCTCTTGTGTGAGAGGAAACACTCTTCTGTGCGGAGGCTATCTCTTGTGAGAGAGTAGGCACTCTTCATGTTTGAGGCCCTCTCACATGTGAGAGGAGACACTCTTCTGTGCGGAGGCTATCTCTTGTGAGAGAGTAGGCACTCTTCATGTTCGAGGCACTCTCACGTGTGAGAGGAGACACTCTTCTGTGCGGAGACTATCTCTTGTGAGAGAGTTGGCACTCTTCATGTTTGAGGCACTCTCACGTGTGAGAGGAGACACTCTTCTGTGCAGGAGTCTCTTTCTTATGTGAGAGAAGGCACTCTTCATGTACGAGGCACTCGCGCGTGTGAAAGGAGACACTCTTCTCTGCGGAGGCTATCTCTTGTGAGAGAGTAGGCACTCTTTGTGTACGATGCACTCTCGTGTGTGAGAAGAGACAGTCTTCTGTGCAGAGGCTACCTCTTGTGAGAGAGTAGGCAGTCTTCGTGTTTGAGGCACTCTCGCGTGTGAGAGGAGACACTCTTCTGTGCGGAGGTTATCTCTTGTGAGAGAGTAGGGACTCTTCATGTTCGAGGCACTCTCACGTGTGAGAGGAGACACTCTTCTGTGCAGTCATCTCTTTCTTATGTGAGAGAAGGCACTCTTCATGTATGAGGCACTCTCGTGTGTGAGAGGAGACACTCTTCTGTGCGGAGGCTATCTCTTGTGAGAGAGTAGGCACTCTTTGTGTATGAGGCTCTCTCGTGTGTGAGAAGAGACAGTCTTCTGTGCAGAGGCTATCTCTTGTGAGAGAGTAGGCACTCTTCATGTTCGATGCACTCTCGCATGTGAGAGGAGACACTCTTCTGTGCGGAGGCTATTTCTTGTGAGAGAGTAGGTACTCTTCGTGTTCGAGGCACTCACGTGAGTGAGAGGAGACACTATTCAGTGCGGAGGCTATCTCTTGTGAGAGAGTAGGCACTCTTCATATTCGAGGCACTCTCACGTGTGAGAGGAGACACTCTTCTGTGCGGAGACTATCTCTTGTGAGAGAGTAGGCACTCTTCATGTTCGAGGCACTCTCACGTGTGAGAGGAGACACTCTTCTGTGCAGGAGTCTCTTTCTTATGTGAGAGAAGGCGCTCTTTGTGTACGTGGCACTCTCGCGTGTGAGAGGAGACACTCTTCTGTACGAAGGCTATCTCTTGTGAGAGAGTAGGTACTCTTCGTGTTCGAGGCACTCTCATGTGTGAGAGGAGACACTCTTCTGTGCAGTCGTCTCTTTCTTACGTGAGAGAAGGCACTCTTCATGTATGAGGCACTCTCGCGTGTGAGAGGAGACACTCTTCTGTGCGGAGGCTATCTCTTGTGAGAGAGTAGGCACTCTTCGTGTTCGAGGCACTCTCGCATGTGAGAGGAGACTCTCTTCTGTGCGGAGGCTATCTCTTGTGAGAGAGTAGGCACTCTTCGTGTTCGAGGCACTCACGTGAGTGAGAGGAGACACTCTTCTGTGCGGAGGCTATCTCTTGTGAGAAAGTAGGCACTCTTCGTGTTCGAGGCACTCTCACGTGTGAGAGGAGACACTCTTCTGTGCAGAGACTATCTCTTGTGAGAGAGTAGGCACTCTTCATGTTCGAGGCACTCTCACGTGTGAGAGGAGACACTCTTCTGTGCGGAGACTATCTCTTGTGAGAGAGTAGGCACTCTTCATGTTCAAGGCACTCTCGCGTGTGAGAGGAGACACTCTTCTGTGCGGAGGCTATCTCTTGTGAGAGAGTAGGCACTCTTCGTGTTCGAGGCACTCTCGCATGTGAGAGGAGACACTCTTCTGTGCGGAGGCTATCTCTTGTGAGAGAGTAGGCACTCTTCGTGTTCGAGGCACTCTCGCATGTGAGAGGAGACACTCTTCTGTGCGGAGGCTATCTCTTGTGAGAGAGTAGGCACTCTTCGTGTTCGAGGCACTCTCGCATGTGAGAGAAGACACTATTCTGTGCGGAGGCTATCTCTTGTGAGAGAGTAGGCACTCTTTGTGTTCGAGGCACTCTCGCATGTGAGAGGAGACACTCTTCTGTGCGGAGGGTATCTCTTGTGAGAGAGGAGGCACTCTTCGTGTACGAGGCACTCACGTGTGAGAGGAGACACTCTTCTGTACGGAGGGTATCTCTTGTGAGAGAGTAGGCACTCTTCGTGTTCGAGGCACTCTCGCATGTGAGAGGAGACACTCTTCTGTGCGGAGGGTATCTCTTGTGAGAGAGGAGGCACTCTTCGTGTACGAGAGTGAGAGGAGACACTCTTCTGTGAGGAGGGTATCTCTTGTGAGAGAGTAGGCACTCTTCGTGTACGAGGCACTCACGTGTGAGAGGAGACACTCTTCTGTGCGGAGGTGTTAGAAAGGCGATCCCGGGTGTGGCAGAAGATGTCTGACTGACCACCCCTAGGTCCACCCCTCCGTCGAGAAGTAGCCGAGCGTTATCAAGAGGCCTCCTGGGTGAGGGTCCTCTCCTAGGATCGTACAGCAGGGTAACCACAACACTACAAACGGACACCACACAAGAGGTTAAGTTCTTAGGCTTTATCAGGAATAAAGGTTGCTGGGTCTCAGCGGTATATACAGGCAGATCGAGGGATCTGTAGAGTCTCGTAAAAGGCACAGGGTAGCGGGACAGTCTCGGTATGGATACAGGAAGGGATGCCCTGCGCACAGCTCTCAATACTCGAGCCGGGGGTTCCGAGAGGTCGAGCCGCGGCAGCGCCAGCAGGACTCGACAGGTGGTCTTAACGGAGAGGAGGCCGCGGCAGCGCCAGCAGGCTCTCACGATGGTTCAACCGCGGCAGTGCCAGCAGGCTCTCAAGATGGCTCCAGCCGCGGCAGCGTCAGCAGGCTCTCAGGTGGTTCAGCCGCGGCAGCGCCAGCAGGCTCTTAGGTGGTTCAGCCGCGGCAGCGCCAGCAGGCTCTTAAGATGGTACAGCAAAGGTGGGCCGCGGCAGCGCCAGCAGGCTCTCAGGGTCTCTTCAGGTTACAGGCAATGAGTTCTTCTGGTGTCGGCCGTGACAGAGTCAGCAGAGCTTCCAGTCCAGGATACAACTGGCGTCCTACTCCGGGGCTGGCCCAGATATAGGACTGGAGTCCTTTGATGTCCGGACCCTCGCGCCTGGGGGTCAGAGGGGCCGGGATGTTGGTGTCCAGACACCCAGCAGGGGGGTGGAGCCAGCGCCCAGGGAGGCCGGAGGGCGATCGATACTAGGCGTCCGGGGACAGCTGGAGGGCCATCGAAACTCCCTTTTCTCCGGGATCTGTTGAGTGGCCACTCGACCACCTGGGTGTATCTTGGTGCCTCGATGTCTGGGCTTCGCTGGGGCCTGGGCCGGGGCCGAGGCCGCGTGGTCGTGACGTGGTGGGCCCAAGATGGAGTCGGGCGCGGCCTCGTGCTTAGGTCGTGAACGGCCCATGGTGGGGCCAGGCCGGTAGTGGGGGACCGGACCAACAATGTTGGGGCGGGCAGTGTTGGGCAAAAGGGCTGCCCGATGCTGGGTGGAGGGCCGATGTCATCCGGGGCCCGCCATGCGGGAGGGGTAGGACCACGCCATGAGGCCGGGTCCAACACGCGTCCCCCCCAGCTGAAGGCAGGGGAGAGTCACCCATCTTCTTGGGGATTCTCCTCGCCGAGGCGGAAGAATCGGGACAGGCCGTCAGCATTGGCGTGGTCGTTGCCGGGGCGATGCTCCACCGTGAAGTCCATCCCTTGCAGGGAGATGGACCATCGCAACAGTTTCGGGTTTTCTCCCCGCATCTGCATCAACCACCGCAGGGGCCGGTGGTCGGTCTGGACCCGGAAGTGGGTGCCGAAGAGGTAGGGCCGGAGCTTCTTTAGTGCCCACACGACGGCGAAGGCTTTCCTCTCGATGGTGCTCCAGCGCTGTTCTCTGGCCAGCAGCCGCCGGCTGATGAAGGCCACGGGAAGGTCGATTCCCTCAGGGTTCATTTGTGAGAGGACCGCCCCAATGCCGTGCTCCGAGGCGTCGGTTTGGACCACAAACTCTCGGCTGTAGTCGGGGGCCTGGAGCACAGGGGCGGTGCACATGGCAGTCTTTAGAGCCTCGAAGGCTGCTTGGCACTCTGGGGTCCAGCACACCTTCGGGGGTAGCCTCTTGGAGGTCAGTTCTGTGAGGGGCCCCACAATGCTTCCATAGTCTTTTATGAAGCGCCGATAGTATCCTGTGAGCCCCAGGAAGGCTCGGACGGCTGTTTGGGTGATCAGGGGCTCCCAGGCCCGGAAGGCGTCAATCTTTGGCTGGAGGGGAGCCACCAGGCCGCTCCCCACTTGGTGCCCCAGATACGTCACGGATCCTTGGCCGATCTGGCACTTGCTGGCCTTTATTGTTAGTCTGGCCCGTCGGAGGGCCGACAGGACCTCCCGGAGGTGGGTCAGGTGCTCACCCCAGTGGCGGCTGTACACCGCAATGTCGTCTAGATAGGCGGCACTGAATTCTTCTAGTCCGGCCAGTACCCGGTTGGCGGCCCCCAGGCGATCGATCAGTTCATCCGCCCGGGGGATGGGATGTGCGTCGGTCCGGGTGACTGCATTCAGCCCCCGGTAGTCAACACAGAACCGGAGCTCCGGGGGTGTGCCAGGGACGGTGGCTTTAGGGACCAGGACAACAGGACTGGCCCAGGGACTGTCAGAGGGTTCGACTACCCCCAGAGCTAGCATCTTGGCCACTTCGGATTGAATGCAGGCCCGAACTCGGTCGGGCACTCGGAAAGCTCGGTGTCTTATAGGCGGGTTGTCTCCGGTGTCCACATCGTGGACACACCACCGGGTGACTCCAGGGGTGAGGGAAAATAGGTCTGCAAATTGCCCCAGCAGCTCCCGGCAGTCTTGGTGCTGTTCTGGGATCAGGGTAGAGGAGAGTGTGACCCCTTCGATGGAGCCGTCTTTCTCGGTGATGCTCATGAGATCTGGTACGGGTTCGGAGTCGTCTTCAGCTCCGTCATCGGTCGCTAGCAGCAGACTTAGTTCAGTGCGGGCGAAGTGTGGCTTGAGCCGGTTAGCGTGCAGAACCCAGAGGGGGTTCCGGGGGGATTCCAGGTCCACCAGGTAAGTGACGGGGCTCTTGCGCTCCACCACTTTGAAGGGCCCCGTCCATTTGTCCTGGAGGGCGCAAGGTTCAACCGGGGACATGACCCAGACTTGCTGGCCCGGCTCGAATTCGATGGATGAGGCGTTATGGTCATACCAGCGTTTCATCTCCTCCTGACTGGCCTCGAGGTTGGCCTCGGCGAGTTCCCGGAACTTCCGAGTCTGGTTGTGGAGTGTCAGGAGGTACTGGTAGACATCTGGTGGGGCACCTCGGACAGCCGTCTCCCAGCCTTCTTTGACCAGGCTGAGGGGGCCTCGGACCGGGTGCCCATACAATAGTTCGAAGGGGCTAAACCCTAGGGACTTCTGGGGTACCTCTCGATACGCAAACAGGAGGCAGGGCAGCAGGACGTCCCATCTGCGTCGTAGTGGCTCGTCTAAGCCCTTGATCATCCCCTTCAGTGTTCGGTTAAACCGTTCTACAAGTCCATTTCCTTGGGGGTGATATGGGGTGGTGAACTTATATGTGACCCCGCACTGTTGCCACAGGGATCGCATATGCTTGGAGATAAAGTTTGTACCCCGATCACTCACGACGTCTCGGGGGAAGCCGACTCTGGAGAAGATCCCCATCAGGGCTCGGCCTACTACGGGGGCCGTGATGGTTCGGAGGGGGATGGCCTCAGGATAGCGGGTGGCATGGTGCACCAGAACGAGGATGAAGCGGTGCCCCTGAGAGGTGTGGGGGTCCAAGGGTCCCACAATGTCGATCCCTACTCTCTCGAGGGGGGTGGTGACCACAGGAAAGGGCTGGAGTGGGGCCTTGACTTTTCCCCCGCTTTTCCCGCTGGCTTGACACGTCGGACAGGATCGGCAGTGGTTGTGCACATCGTTGCGCATCTTCGGCCAGTAGAAATGGGTCACCAGGCGGCTGTAAGTTTTATCCTGCTCCAGGTGCCCGGCGAGGGGCACGTCGTGTGCCAAGTTCAAGAGGAAGTCTCTGAAACGGAGGGGAACGACCAGTACTCGGCTGGCCCCTAGTTCGGCAACTTTCTGCTCGCTGTAGAGTAGGTCGTGTTCCCAATAGACCCAGTGGGACCCCGAGGGGCCTCCAGCGGCTTGAGTGGCGGCTTGTTGTCGGATTCCCTCGAGGGAGGGACAGGTTTTCTGTTCCTGCCGGAATTGTTCGCGGGTGGGGCCACCTTCTTGGCGCCATTGAGCTAGTTCTGGAAGGTGGCCGAGCTCGGTGAGGTCTTCATGGTTGGGCCCCTGGGGGCCAGGTTCGGGGTCGGCGTCCTCGGGGACGGCGGGCGGTGGCAGTGCGGGCCACTCTGGTTCCTCGGTCGGAGCATCCTCCGGTGGGGCGAAGGCTCGGGCGGACATAGAGCGGGTGGTCGCACAGACCCACTCTGGAAGGCCTAGCATCCCCAGATGCTCTCTCCGCTCGACGCTGGCCCAGGGGGAACTTTCCAGGTCGTTCCCGAGGAGGCAGTCCACGGGGGCATCGTCCCGGACGGTCACCTTCAGCATACCCGACACCCCTCCCCATTCGAAGGGGATGCGGGCCATCTGGCACAAACTCTCGGAGTTGTCCGCCGTCCGCACCGGGCACATGATATTGGGGAGAATTTGCTCTGAGGTCACCAAGTGGCGTCGGACCGCTGTTATGCTGGCTCCAGTGTCTCGGAGTGCTTCGGCCCGGCGGCCGCTGATGGTGACCCATTGGCGATATTTCTGGGTGTTGCCTGGAATCGGGTCTCGGGGGACCATGTCTCGATCACCCAGGCATGCCAAGATCATGGCGGCGGGCTCCCACCCGGCCTGTTCGGGGTCATTGTCGTCTTCCTCGCCTCTTTCTTCCCCCAGGGCGGCGGCCGCGATCTGGCGGTTGGGAGGACCGGTGGTGCCGGGTCGCTGGTTCATCGGGCAGAGGGGGTCATTCGCGTAGTGACCCTGTCGCTGGCATCTGTGGCACGTCATATTCGGGCGGGGCCCGGGTCGAGCTAGGAGAACCCCCCTTCGGCCCAGAGCTGGTGAAGTGGAGGTGGGGGAGGACCCCGTGGGGGTGTCTCGTCCCCTGCTCTGGCCTCCTCCGCCGCCTCGTGGTCGGTGGTTTCCCGGGGATCCCTGGCCGTAGTCTCCCATCGGACTCCGGGGGACTCGGGTGCTCACCCATCTATCCGCCTCGACAGCAATTTTTTGGGGCTCAGTCAGTTTGCTGTCGAGGAGGTGCTGCCGGAGTTCGATGAAGCAGTTGTTGGACAGATGTTCCCATATAATGAGGTCGACCAACTGCTGGTAGGTGGTGACGTTGCTGCCTTTGATCCACCCCTCGAAGGCTCTGCTGTAAAAGTTCACGTATTCCACCCAAGTGGTACCGGGGATTTTTTTACAGTCTCGAAATCGCTGCCGGTACATCTCGGGGGTGAGTCCATAGCGAGTGAGGAGAGCGGTTTTCATGTGCTCGTACGAGGTCATCTCGGCGTCGGGGAGCTCCAGCAGGGCGTCTCTCCCCTCATTGACGAACTTCCCCCACAGGCCGGCGCCCCAGTCCTTGAGGGGTACTCGATGTGCGGTCATGGCGACCTCGTAGGCTTTGAACCACTGTTGGATGTCGTCGTTCTTGTAATATACCTTGACGACATCCTTGGGTATGTGCACCTTTGTGTCCAAGGGCGGGGGCGAGGTCTTGCCCCCGGAGGCGTTGGCACCATTCGTGTTGGCCTTGAGTTCTAGTTCTTTTAGGCCGCGCTCATGCTCGAGCATGAGTCTCTTTTCTTCGAGGTCTCTTTGTCTTCGCTTCTCTTCCAGGTCTCCTTCTAGCCGTAGTTGCTCGAGTGCGATTTTCGTTTCCGCCAGCTGTAGTTCTCCATCCAACCGGAGTCGGGCGAGCTCCAACTCGTGGATCCGGTTCCTTTCTCGCTCTCGGGCGTCTTCGTGGGGGCTCGTGCCTGGATTGGCGGGTCTCTCCCCCGCTGGGGTCGTGTCGGTCTCCGGGCGTCCGCTCGGGCCCGGGTTGTCTTCATTCCGGGGGGGTGTGTCATCGGTGTCCACCCATGCTTGTAGGGCTGATTTAAAGTCTTCCTTGGTGCTTAGCCCAGTGGTAGCGATGCCCAGATCTTTGCAAAATTGTTTTAATTCTTTGTGACTGTAATCTTCCATTTTTTCTTTCTGGAATTCCATCGTCGGTCTTGTCTCTGGCGTAGTCATGGTCGTAGTGTGTTTTTCTCGGTAGTGAGTGAATCACCCTCTGTACGATCTGCGTAGGCTCGGATCCCGTCGCTTGCCACCAATGTTAGAAAGGCGATCCCGGGTGTGGCAGAAGATGTCTGACTGACCACCCCTAGGTCCACCCCTCCATCGAGAAGTAGCCGAGCGTTATCGAGAGGCCTCCTGGGTGAGGGTCCTCTCCTAGGATCGTACAGCAGGGTAACCACAACACTACAAACGGACACCACACAAGAGGTTAAGTTCTTAGGCTTTATCAGGAATAAAGGTTGCTGGGTCTCAGCGGTATATACAGGCAGATCGAGGGATCTGTAGAGTCTCGTAAAAGGCACAGGGTAGCGGGACAGTCTCGGTATGGATACAGGAAGGGATGCCCTGCGCACAGCTCTCAATACTCGAGCCGGGGGTTCCGAGAGGTCGAGCCGCGGCAGCGCCAGCAGGACTCGACAGGTGGTCTTAACGGAGAGGAGGCCGCGGCAGCGCCAGCAGGCTCTCACGATGGTTCAACTGCGGCAGTGCCAGCAGGCTCTCAAGATGGTTCCAGCCGCGGCAGCGCCAGCAGGCTCTCAGGTGGTTCAGCCGCGGCAGCGCCAGCAGGCTCTTAGGTGGTTCAGCCGCGGCAGCGCCAGCAGGCTCTTAAGATGGTACAGCAAAGGTGGGCCGCGGCAGCGCCAGCAGGCTCTCAGGGTCTCTTCAGGTTACAGGCAATGAGTTCTTCTGGTGTCAGCCGTGACAGCGTCAGCAGAGCTTCCAGTCCAGGATACAACTGGCGTCCTACTCCGGGGCGGGCCCAGATATAGGACTGGAGTCCTTTGATTTCCGGACCCTCGCACCTGGGGGTCAGAGGGGCCGGGATGTTGGTGTCCAGACACCCAGCAGGGGGGTGGAGCCAGCGCCCAGGGAGGCCGGAGGGCGATCGATACTAGGCGTCCGGGGACGGCTGGAGGGCCATCGAAACTCCCTTTTCTCCGGGATCTGTTGAGTGGCCACTCGACCACCTGAGTGGATCTTGGTGCCTCGATGTCTGGGCTTCGCTGGGGCCTGGGCCGGGGCCGAGGCCGTGTGGTCGTGACGTGGTGGGCCCAAGATGGAGTCGGGCGCGGCCTCGTGCTTAGGTCGTGAACGGCCCATGGTGGGGCCAGGCCGGTAGTGGGGGTCCGGGATGGTGACCGGACCAACAATGTTGGGGCGGGCAGTGTTGGGCAAAAGGGTTCCCCGATGCTGGGTGGAGGGCCGATGTCATCCGGGGCCCGCCATGCGGGAGGGGTAGGACCACGCCATGAGGCTGGGTCCAATAGGAGGCTATCTCTTGTGAGAGAGGAGGCACTCTTCGTGTTCGAGGCACTCTCACGTGTGAGAGGAGACACTCTTCTGTGCGGAGGCTATCTCTTGTGAGAGAGTAGGCACTCTTCGTGTTCGAGGCACTCTCGCATGTGAGAGGAGACACTTCTGTGCGGAGGCTATCTCTTGTGAGAGAGTAGGCACTCTTCGTGTTCGAGGCACTCACGTGTGTGAGAGGAGACACTCTTCTGTGCGGAGGCTATCTCTTGTGAGAGAAGGCACTCTTCGTGTTCAAGGCCCTCTCGCGTGTGAGAGGAGACACTCTTCTGTGCGGAGGCTATCTCTTGTGAGAGAGTAGGCACTCTTTGTGTATGAGGCACTCTCTTGTGTGAGAGGAGACACTCTTCTGTGCGGAGGCTTTCTCTTGTGAGAGAGTAGGCACTCTTTGTGTTCGAGGCACTCTCACGTGTGAGAGGAGACACTCTTCTGTGCGGAGGCTATCTCTTGTGAGAGAGTAGGCACTCTTCGTGTTCGAGGCACTCTCGCATGTGAGAGGAGACACTCTTCTGTGCGGAGGCTATCTCTTGTGAGAGAGTAGGCACTCTTCGTGTTCGAGGCACTCACGTTAGTGAGAGGAGACACTCTTCTGTGCGGAGGCTATCTCTTGTGAGAGAGTAGGCACTCTTCGTGTTCGAGGCACTCACGTTAGTGAGAGGAGACACTCTTCTGTGCGGAGGCTATCTCTTGTGAGAGAGTAGGCACTCTTCGTGTTCGAGGCACTCTCGCATGTGAGAGGAGACACTCTTCTGTGCGGAGGCTATCTCTTGTGAGTGAGTAGGCACTCTTCGTGTTCGAGGCACTCACGTTAGTGAGAGGAGACACTCTTCTGTGCGGAGGCTATCTCTTGTGAGAGTAGGCACTCTTCGTGTTCAAGGCCCTCTCGCGTGTGAGAGGAGACACTCTTCTGTGCGGAGGCTATCTCTTGTGAGAGAGTAGGCACTCTCCTGTGTTCGAGGCACTCTCTTCTCTGAGAGGTAACACTCTTCTGTGCCGGGGGCTGTCTCTTGTTCACGAGGCCTGCTCTCTCTTGTGTGAGGAGCACTCTCTTCTTTGAGACATGCTCCTGTGCCGGGGGGCTCCTCTCGCTCGTGAGTCTGTCTCTCTCTTGTGAGAGGGCTCGTCTGGCACTCTTCTCTGCCGCTCTCGCAGCCTCTTGCAGGGGATGAAAGGCTGGGATTGTTGGGGGGGTGGGTGGGGGGCCGTCTGATCCTCAGAGCTCTCTCGGCCTCCATCAGAGGCAGCGCTAAGCTGCCCGGGGCCCCCGGGGGCCCTCAGTGTGCGCTGGATCTGTGGGAACCGCGGCTGCAGCAGGCGAGGGCCCGGCCCCCCCCCCACACTGGGCTTTACTGTGAGGCGGAGAGGATTGTGGGCCGCCCCCCCTTTCAAGGTCACGCTCGTAGTCTTATTTATTTTCCTGCTCGAAGTTCTCGCACCGGCAAAATAATTGCTAAAAAAAGCATGTTTTAATATTGCATTTTATTTTTAAAAAATAAATATTATAAAAAATATATATATAAGGATTCTTTTATGGGTGGCCTAGTTCACATTTCCAACCCGATTGGCGAAGTGATAGGAGCTTCCTTCCTGCTCTTGTATTCCTACATTTAAATACGCATTACATTATTTTGGTTAACGATGAATGATACGAGAAGCAATTATTTTACAGTAAAAATGCAGAGTGCAAACCACACAAAAAAATCGCGTTACGTCAGCGTAATCGCGCATAATGGTGTTTATTTCCCAATATGTGAAATTGCTGCTGTTCGTGGTGTCTGTGTGTTTTTTTAAACGCGAAGTGTATCCTCATGTCCAAAACGGACATGAAGATGCATTTCACACCAAAATATAGCGCCAAATGAAGATGTAGCATTTCGCATAAGTTTGCATTATTAAAAGAATATATATTGACGCAAAAGAAAATTATATGAATGTCACACACCCCTAGTTTCTGTGTAAAATGTGAGGGCCCGATTCACATAACTAACTTACGACAAAATCCTACTACCATTTTGGTATTCACAGAAGGAACTAAATCATTTCGGTATTCACAGAAGGCACTTACAGAAGGCACTTACTCATTTCAGTATTCATAGAAGGCACTTACTCATTTCAGTATTCACAGAAGGCACTTACTCATTTTGGTATTCACAGAAGTTAGGAGTCCAAAATGCCTTCTGTGAAACCAAAAGACTTAAAATTAGGATTTTCTCAATTTAGTAGTAGTAAAGTTAGGACTCCTAAACTGAGAAAATCCTAATTTTAATACTTTCGGTATTCACTGAAGGCATTTAGGAGTCCTAAAGTTAGGACTCCTAACTTCTGTGAATACCGAAATGAGTAAGTGCCTTCTGTGAATATCAAAATGAGTAAGTGCCTTCTGTGAATACCAAAATGAGTAAGTGCCTTCTGTGAATACCAAAATGAGTAAGTGCCTTCTGTGTATGTCAAAATGAGTAAGTGCCTTCTGTGAATTCCAAAATGAGTAAGTGCCTTCTGTGAATACCAAAATGAGTAAGTGCCTTCTGTGAATACCGAAATAAGTAAGTGCCTTCTGTGAATACCGAAATGAGTAAGTGCCTTCTGTGAATACCGAAATGAGTAAGTGCCTTCTGTGAATACCAAAATGTAGTAAGTTTAGGATTTTGTCTTAAGTCAGTTCTGTGAATCGGGACCTGAGTTCTGACGTCTCACATATTCATATAGAGAGCTTTACTTACACCCCACTGTTGTCATTGGATATGAAACTAACGTTCACCTCTTGGATTTGTGAAACAGTAATATTTTTCTTCATTATACAGTTCTGTGAAAATTTCACGAAATGTGTTAAAATGGTACTGTAGGAAGGGGGAATCTCTGGTTGGCGCAGTGCAGCACTGGCGACAAGCAGGGCCTCTCTCTTCCTCGTCAGGGCTGAGGGTTACCTTCAAGACAACCTCTGCTTACCCTCTAGGTAGTGTGGCTTAAGCAGTGTTGGACACGGCCTCGTGGCGTGGTCCGACCCCGTCCGCCTGGAGGGCCCCGGACGACATCGGCCCTCCATTTACCTACTATCGCCCCCCTGACACGCACATGCACAAACCCTCGGCGCGAGCAGCCTCCCCGGCCACCTACAGCTCTCCCCCTCCCGGGTACCCCGGCCGAACCTGCTCGCCAACGCTGCCAGCCTGGCACCCTGACCAGGCCACCCTTTCCGGGCCGACTCCATCTTGGGACCCTCACGCCCCGAACACGTGGCCACAGCCATCCCGGGCCCGGCCCCAACGAAGCCCAGACATTGAGGCACCAGGATCCTCCTAGGTGGTAAAGTGGCCACTCGACCAGATCCCGGAGGAGGAGAGTCTCGATGGGCCTCCCACCGCCCCCGGACGCCTGGTATCGATCGCTCTCCCGGCTCCCTGGGCGCTGGCTCCGCCCCCCTGCTGGGTGTCTGGACCCCTTCATCCCGGCCCCTCTGACCCCCAGGCGCGAGGGTCCGGACATCAAAGCCCTCCAGTCCTATATCTGGGCCAGCCCTGGATTAGGGCGGCAGTTGTATCTTGGAGACGAAGCCCTGCTGACCTCGTCGCGGCTGATCCTGATCCGAACTCTTGCACCTGGAACTATCTTCGAGGCCCTGCTGACGCTGTCGCGGCCTGACCAAGCTGAACCATCTTCGAGGCCCTGCTGACGCTGTCGCGGCCTGACCAAGCTGAACCACCTTCGAGGCCCTGCTGACGCTGTCGCGGCCTGACCAAGCTAAACCACCTTCGAGGCCCTGCTGACGCTGTCGCGGCCTGACCAAGCTGAACCACCTTCGAGGCCCTGCTGACGCTGTCGCGGCCTGACCAAGCTGAACCACCTTCAAGGCCCTGCTGACGCTGTCGCGGCCTGACCAAGCTGAACTATCTCCGAGGCCCTGCTGACGCGGTCGCGGCCTACACCCTTGAATTATCCTCGCACCAGTGGGTGCCAAGACTGTCCCGCTACCCCCTTTCCCCGAGACCACGACATTACGGATCCCTCGATCCTTGCTGCTACCCTGCCAAGAACTTGCGTTGATTACTTATATAAAGATTCTTGTGAATATCCTTCCTGTGTGGTGTCTATCTGTAAGTAGTGGGATTACTCTGCTGGTACGATTGTAGGAGCGGAGCCTCGCCAAGGAGGCCCCCTACGGCGCTCGGCCTATTCCATAGAGAGAGGTGGGACTCGGGCAGACAGTCAGACACCTTCTGTCTCCCCCGGGGGTCGCCTTTCCAACATTGGTGGCAAGCGACGGGATCCGAGCCCACGCAAATCGTACAGCAAGTAACACGTCACTACTGACAGAGACCCACAGCCACGATGACTACTAAGGAAGCCGGAACGACCGCAGAATTCCAGAAAAACCTGTTAGAGGAGTATACCCATAAAGAACTTAAACAATTTTGCAAAGACTTGGGTATCGCTACCACCGGACTAAGCACAAAGGACGATTTCAAAGAAGCGCTGCAAACCTGGGTGGAGACCAGAGACCCCACCCCAAACGGACGATGACATTGTCCGAGAAGTACCCGTGAGTACCGTCATAGCCCCCATAGAAGAAAGAACCACCAACGGGGACCCGGGCCTCTCCCACGAAGACGCCCGGGAGCGGGAGAGGAGTCGGCTCCATGAACTAGAGCTCGCCCGACTCCGGCTGGACGGAGAACTCCAATTAGCCGAAAAGAAAATGGCCCTCGAACAACTGCGATTAGAGGGAGATCTGGAAGAGAGGCGGCGGCAAAGAGAGTTAGAAGAAAAAAAACTCGCATACGAACACGAGCGTGGCCTCAAAGAACTCGAAATCAAAGCCAAACTCGAAGAGGCTGGCGCCACGGTAGCCCGGAACCCCCCACCTCCTGCCGACACAAAGGTCCACATCCCGAAGGATATCGTCAAGGAGTACTACAAGAATGACGATATCCAGCAATGGTTCAAGGCGTATGAGGTTGCCATGACCGCGCACCGCATTCCGCGAAGGGACTGGGGTGCCGGCTTATGGGGGAGATTCGTCAGCGAAGGAAGAGACACCCTGCTGGAGCTGGCCGACGACATAATGTCCTCCTATGACCACATGAAGGACGCCCTGCTTGTCCGGTATGGCCTCACCCCCGAGATGTACCGGCAGAGATTCAGAGATTGCAAGAAAATCCCCGGTACCACGTGGGTCGAGTACGTGAACTTTTTTAGCAGGGCCCTGGAAGGATGGATAAAGGGCAGCAAAGTGTCCACCTACGAGCAGCTGTTTGACCTCATCGTTTGGGAACACCTCTCCAACAACTGCTTTGTCGAGCTCAGACAGCATCTACTCGACAGCAAGCTAACCGAGCCCCGGAAACTCGCCGTCGAGGCGGATCGATGGGTGAACACCCGGGTCCCCCGAACACCGATAGGAGAAACCGGTCCGGGCGGCCGGGGGCACCCCCGCCAGCGGGGAGGCGGAGGAGGACAGAACCAGAGTCGAAGCTTCCCGCCGGCCTCGAGCCGGGGCCCCCTTCCCGGGTCCCCCCGAGTAACACGTTGCCGTCCCTGAAGAGGGACACCCCGGCCCGGCCGGGGCCCCACCCGAACATTACTTGCCACAGGTGCCAGCGGACCGGTCATTATGCCAGTGACCCCCTCTGCCCCATGAACCAGCGTCCCGGCACCACTGGGCCTCCGACCCGCCAGTTCGCTGCTGCAGCTCTGGGAGAAGAGGGAGAAGAAGACGTAGGGATCTACGAAGAAGATCAAACCGAGTATGAACCGGCCGCCATGGCCCTAGCCTGCCTGGGCAGTAGAGACCTGGTCCCCCAGGCCCCGCTACCGAGCAACACTCGTAAATACCGTCAGTGGGTCCACATCAATGGACGACGGACCGAGGCCCTCCGGGACACGGGAGCCAGTGTGACGGCCGTCCGCTGCCACTTGGTGACCCCCGAACAGATCATCCCGAACATACGCTGCCCCGTGAGGGCCGCCGACAACTCCGAAACTCTATGCCAGATGGCCCGAATTCCCTTTGAATGGGGGGGAGTGTCGGGCACCCTCAAGGTAACCGTCCGGGACGACGCCCCCGTGGACTGCCTCCTTGGGAACGACCTCGAGAGCTCTCCCTGGGCCCAAGTCGAGCCGAGAGAGCACCTGGGAATGATGGGATTACCAGAGTGGGTCTGTGCAACGACCCGATCTATGGCGGCCCGAGCCCCGGCAGCGACCGAGGCCGCCCCGACCGAAGAACCGGAGTGGCCCGAGCCACCACCCTCTGCCATCCATGAAGAAGGCGACTCCGAGACCAGGCCCTCGGAGCCCGGAAACCACCACGAGCTCAGCGACATCCCCGAACTCGCCCAATGGCGCCAAGAGGGTGGTCCCACCCGAGAACAGTTTCGGCAGGAACAGAAGACCTGCCCTTCCCTCGAGGGGACCCGCCAACAAACCGCTGCCCAAGCTACCGGGGATACCTCAGGGTCCCACTGGGTCTACTGGGACCACGACCTCCTATATAGTGAACAGAAAATTGCCGAGCTGGGGGCCAGCCGAGTGTTAGTGGTTCCCCTGCGATTCAGAGACTTCCTTTTGAACCTGGCGCACGATGTGCCCCTCGCCGGGCACCTGGGGCAGGACAAAACGTACAGCCGCCTGGTGACCCATTTCTACTGGCCGAAAATGCGCAACGATGTGCATAACCACTGCCGCACCTGCCCGACATGCCAAGCCAGCGGAAAGAGCGGGGGGAAGGTGAAGGCCCCGCTCCAACCTTTTCCCGTAGTGACCACCCCCTTCGAGCGAGTGGGAATAGACATTGTGGGGCCCCTGGACCCTCAAACCTCGCAAGGGCATCGCTTCATACTTGTCCTGGTGGACCACGCCACCCGCTATCCTGAGGCCATCCCCCTCAGAACCATAACCGCTCCCGTGGTGGGGCGAGCCTTGATGGGGATCTTCTCCCGAGTAGGATTCCCCCGGGAGGTCGTGAGCGATCGGGGCACGAACTTTATATCTAAGTATATGCGGTCCCTGTGGCAACAGTGCGGGGTCACATACAAGTTCACCACCCCGTATCATCCCCAAGGGAATGGACTTGTGGAGCGGTTCAACCGGACACTCAAGGGGATGATCCAGGGTCTAGAAGAGCCACTACGACGCAAATGGGATGTCCTGCTGCCCTGCCTCCTGTTTGCCTATCGGGAGGTACCACAGAAATCCCTGGGGTTCAGCCCCTTTGAACTCTTGTACGGACACCCTGTCCGAGGTCCGCTCAGCCTAGTCAAAGAAGGCTGGGAAACGACCGTCCAAGGCGCACCACCGGATGTCTACCGGTACCTCCTGACCCTCCGAAACCAGACTCTGAAGTTCCGGGCCCTTGCAGAGGCCAACCTGGAGGCCAGTCAGGAGGACATGAAATGCTGGTACGACCAGCACTCCTCCTCCATCGAGTTCGAGCCGGGCCAGCGGGTCTGGGTCATGTCCCCGGTCGAACCATGTGCCCTCCAGGACAAATGGTCGGGGCCCTTCAAGGTCATCGAGCGCAAGAGCCCCGTCACTTACCTCGTGGATATGGAGTCTCCCCGGAACCCCCTCCGGGTTCTGCACGCCAACCGGCTCAAACCTCATTTTGCCCGCACCGAACTGAGCCTGCTACTCGCTACCGACGATGGGACCGAAGACGACTCCGAGCCCTTGCCCGACCTCCTAAAGTGCACTGAGAAGGACGGCTCTGTCGAAGGGATCTCGCTCTCCCCCGACCTGGCCCTCGCCCAGCGCCGAGACTGTCAAGAACTGTTGGGACAATTCACAGATCTGTTCTCCCTCACCCCCGGGGTCACCCAATGGTGTGTCCACGATGTCGACACCGGGGACAGTCAGCCAGTACGACACCGGGCCTACCGGGTCCCCGACCGAGTTCGGGCCTGCATCCAGACGGAAGTAACCAAGATGCTGGCCCTGGGGGTAGTCTAACCCTCCGACAGTCCCTGGGCCAGCCCAGTGGTCCTGGTCCCCAAGGCCGCCGCGCCTGGCACCCCGCCAGAACTCTGGTTTTGCGTAGACTACCGGGGGCTGAATGCTGTTACGAGAACCGACGCACATCCCATCCCCCGGGCCGATGAACTGATCGACCGCCTGGGGGCCGCCAAGTACCTCAGTACCTTTGACCTCACTGCCGGGTATTGGCAGATCAGCCTCACCCCTGGCGCCCAGGAGCGCTCAGCCTTCTCCATGCCCGACGGCCACTTCCAGTTCAAGGTGATGCCCTTCGGCATGAAAAACGCCCCGGCCACCTTCCAGAGACTAGTAAACAAAGTACTGGCGGGGCTAGAAGAGTTCAGTGCCGCCTACCTAGACGACATTGCGGTCTACAGCCTCCACTGGGGGGAGCACCTGAAACACCTCTGGGAAGTCCTGACAGCCCTCCGCCGGGCCGGGCTAACTGTGAAGGCCAGCAAATGCCAGATAGGCCAAGGGTCCGTGACCTATCTGGGACACCAAGTGGGGAGCGGCCAAGTGGCTCCCCTCCAACCCAAGATCGACGCCATCCTAGCCTGGGAACCTCCTGTCAACCAGACCGCCGTCCGAGCCTTCCTGGGGCTCACGGGGTACTATCGGCGTTTTATCAAGGACTATGGGAGCATTGTGGGGCCCCTCACGGAACTGACCTCGAAGAACCGGCCACAGAAAGTGCAGTGGACACCCTCGTGTCAGGTGGCCTTCGAGACCTTGAAAGCAGCCATGTGTACCGCCCCTGTGCTCCAGGCCCCCGACTACAGCCGAGAGTTTGTGGTCCAGACCGACGCCTCAGAACACGGCATCGGGGCGGTCCTATCGCAATTGGACTCCGCGGGAACTGACCATCCTGTGGCCTTCATCAGCCGGCGGCTGCTGGCCCGAGAACAGCAATGGAGCACCATCGAGAGAGAAGCGTTCGCTGTCGTGTGGGCCCTCAAGAAACTCAGGCCCTACCTCTTCGGCACCCACTTCCGGGTGCAGACTGACCACCGGCCCCTCAGATGGCTGATGCACATGCGTGGCGAAAATCCCAAACTGCTGCGATGGTCCATCTCCCTCCAAGGCATGGATTTCACTGTGGAGCATCGCCCTGGCAGTGACCACGCCAACGCGGACGGCCTGTCCCGGTTTTTCCGCCTCGACGAAGAGAGCCCCCAGGAAGATGGGTGACTCTCCCCGCCTTCAGCTGGAGGGGACGTGTGTTGGACACGGCCTCGTGGCGTGGACCGACCCCGTCTGCCTGGAGGGCCCCGGACGACATCGGCCCTCCATTTACCTACTATCGACCCCCCTGACACGCACATGCACGAACCCTCGGCGCGAGCAGCCTCACCGGCCACCTACAGCTCTCCCCCTCCCGGGTACCCCGGCCGAACCTGCTCGCCAACGCTGCCAGCCTGGCACCCTGACCAGGCCACCCTTTCCGGGCCGACTCCATCTTGGGACCCTCACGCCCCGAACACGTGGCCACAGCCATCCCGGGCCTGCCCCAACGAAGCCCATACATTGAGGCACCAGGATCCTCCTAGGTGGTAAAGTGGCCACACGACCAGATCCCGGAGTAGGAGAGTCTCGATGGGCCTCCCACCGCCCCCGGACGCCTGGTATCGATCGCTCTCCCGGCTCCCTGGGCGCTGGCTCCGCCCCCCTGCTGGGTGTCTGGACCCCTTCTTCCCGGCCCCTCTGACCCCCAGGCGCGAGGGTCCGGACATCAAAGCCCTCCAGTCCTATATCTGGGCCAGCCCTGGATTAGGGCGGCAGTTGTATCTTGGAGACGAAGCCCTGCTGACCTCGTCGCGGCTGATCCTGATCCGAACTCTTGCACCTGGAACTATCTTCGAGGCCCTGCTGACGCTGTCGCGGCCTGACCAAGCTGAACCATCTTCGAGGCCCTGCTGACGCTGTCGCGGCCTGACCAAGCTGAACCACCTTCGAGGCCCTGCTGACGCTGTCGCGGCCTGACCAAGCTAAACCACCTTCGAGGCCCTGCTGACGCTGTCGCGGCCTGACCAAGCTGAACCACCTTCGAGGCCCTGCTGACGCTGTCGCGGCCTGACCAAGCTGAACCACCTTCAAGGCCCTGCTGACGCTGTCGCGGCCTGACCAAGCTGAACTATCTCCGAGGCCCTGCTGACGCGGTCGCGGCCTACACCCTTGAACTATCCTCGCACCAGTGGGTGCCAAGACTGTCCCGCTACCCCCTTTCCCCGAGACCACGACATTACGGATCCCTCGATCCTTGCTGCTACCCTGCCAAGAACTTGCGTTGATTACTTATATAAAGATTCTTGTGAATATCCTTCCTGTGTGGTGTCTATCTGTAAGTAGTGGGATTACTCTGCTGGTACGATTGTAGGAGCGGAGCCTCGCCAAGGAGGCCTCCCTACGGCGCTCGGCCTATTCCATAGAGAGAGGTGGGACTCGGGCAGACAGTCAGACACCTTCTGTCTCCCCCGGGGGTCGCCTTTCCAACAAGCAGTCTTAGGCTAATCTCTGGGGCACATAGGGTTAAACATTTGCAATATTACACCGTCACAACCAACCCACCACACAATGACACCAAACTGTATTTGTAAAAATATATCTTCTTTATATAATTTCAAGCAGGCTTGTAAATACAGTCTTCAAACTCTCAATAGCGGTTCCAGTTTACTTAGTTTCAAGTTGCCACAGTTCTCTTTTAGCAATAAGCAATCTTTTGGGCCTTCTGCCCAAGTTCAGCAAGGTTCAGTGTCTTGTAGCGCCTCAATGCGCGTTCGGCTGTCTCCGCTCGCTTCAGAGAGGAGATCGGGCCCGGCCGGCCAAAGCTCACGCTTCCCGCGTGGGCCTCGCGGACCAGGAGCAGTGCGAGCCTCGGTTTCAGAGGCGGCTCGCGCTGTGAAGCAGGCAGCGCGGTGCGAGCTCAGGTCGCAGGACGCTCGCACCGTGAGTACAAAGAACACAGTACCTTGGGCTTCTGAAGCGGACGGCTTCAAGGGGAGCTGTCCCACGTCGTGTTGCTTCCCGGGCGGGCGGCGGTGCTCGATGGGGTCACAGGCCCCCTTCTTAGGGTTCACTTCGGTCCTGACGGCGGCAGCTAGGTGTGGCGCAGTGGCAGTACGGTCCCCAAGTGCGGGACGTACCCAGCCAAAGTGCCGGTCGCGATGGTGCTCCGCTCAGCGGGGCAGACGACAGGACGCTGTTCGAGGGAGAGGACAAAGGGCGGCAGTCCGTCTTTGCGGGGGAGTCTACGGCGCTTGAGCCCAGTAGACTTCTGTGCTAGGACCGGACGGGTCCTCCGTTACTTTGCTCTCGTGGGGCCAGGTGCAGATGCCATCACGGTGTTCAGGCCAGCGGCGGGCTGGGCTTCACGTTGTTGTGGCGATCTGCTCACCCACAGTCACGGTGTGCAGGGGGGCTTGATGCTCTCGTCTTCCTCAGTCAGCGCCGCAGCGATAAGCAGCACACACAGCTGATGCCTTAGTCAGGGAAGGTAGCGCTCACTGTTCCTGGAGCGCTGGTCAGGGGGCAAGTTCAACAGCAAGCCCTTGGAGATCTCTCAGCAGAGTTTGGCACAAAGTTCAAAATAAAAGTAAAAGTCTCTTGTAGGCTTTTCTCTTCCTCTCCTTTGGCAGCAAGGCACCAGACACAGGCCAGAGTCAGCACTCCTCCTTGTAGTCTTTCCAGGTCCTTCTCTTCGGGCAGAGTTTCTTCTGTAGCACAAACAGGATCTAATTTACAAGGAGCAGGGCTCCTTCTTTTATACCCAGTTTCTTTTGTTCTAGCAAGCCAGGGGGGCCTCTGCATAACTGCTCCAGTCTCTGAGCACTTGTTGTGGGTACTTCTGGCTTCTGCATGCAGTGTGAGGGCAGGCACATCAGCCGCTCCCCAGGGGGGCGGAGCCGGCATTGTGAAGGCAGGGGCAGCTTGAGCACTTTGTTGACAAGCTTCGGTCCTTCCTGGGCCAGGTGCAGGCTGAGTCATCAGTCGCTCCCCAGGAGGGCGGAGCCAGCATTGTGGAGGCAGGGGCACAGCCTGATGCATCATTCAGGGGAAACTCCCACCACCCACTAAGGGGTCATCTGGCTATTCACTACCTGTCAACTCCCAGCCCTGTCACTCACACACACCAGACAGTCAGATCCACATCCAAGCAGAGGCGGGCTGAAATGGTTAGGCCAGCAAATGCTAACTTTCTAAAAGTAGCATTTGCAAACACAGGATATTAAAATAAACTTTACTAAAAGAAGTATCTTATTATTCTGAGTTCAGGCATACTAAACATTAATTTCTACCATGTTCCCTGAGCCTGCTGGGATTATAGAGTGTAATAATTCCAGCAGCCCATCTGGCCTAGAAGGGAACTGGTAGCCTTACAATAGTGAAAAACGAATTTGGCAGTAATTCACTATTAGGACATGCCACACACATCAGGGCATGTCCTACCTTACACTTACAATGCACCCTGCCCTTGGGCCTACCATAGGGGTGACTAATATGAAGTTAAGGGAAGGTTTTGGGGGCTGGCAAGTGTGTGCACTTGCCCAGCCAGTGTGACAGTACCAGACTGCACATAGGTTCTGCAATGGCAGACCCTAGACACATTTTTAAGGCTGCTTCTGTGGGTGGCGCAACCAGCGCTGCAGGCCCACTAGCAGTATTGGCATTCACAAGCCCTGGCACTCCTGGTGCACTTTACTGGGGACTGACAGTAAATCCAATGAACCAATCATGGACACCAATCACATGTACACTTTTCAACAGGGAGAGCATATGCACTTTAGCACTGGTCAGCAGTGGTAAAGTGCCCAGAGTCATTAAACCAACAAAAATAGGTCAGAGAGAGTATTGGAGGAAGGCAAAAAGTTTAGGGATGACCCTGCCAAGAGGCCCATGTCCAACACAACCCCCTTCCAGCCAAAACGCAGGGTAGACCAATCACCACTGTGATGGGCTTCCCTGCTTAGGGCGATAGAACATGGACCTGGCCCGCAACAGCAGGGGCACATTCCAGTTCTACGCCAATCTGAACCTATTTCAAATCCTCTGTCCATACTCTCAGGGTCCACCCAGCTAATCCATGGGGCCCCCTTCTCTTCCTCTGTGGACACCACCTGTGCAGCCTCTAACCTTAACTTGCTCCCAGGTGTGTCCCAACAGACAGACATCAAGTCATAGCGGCCACTGACGGTAGTCAGAGATGAGACCCAGGCCTCATGCCTCTCAGGGCTCTCAAACCTCTGTGGCCTTAAAGAGTGGGGGGCAGTAGCCCCAGGTGCTTGGCACCCTTTGTCCACTCTCCCTCCTGTCAGGTCAGGTATGACATCCTGGCACTGACCCACCAGTCCCAGGTCTGTACCTGGCAGCTGTACCAAAGACTGGGGTGGCCTCTCCCACACCCGGTCCTCCTCCTTGGGGCTCTGTACCCTCCCACCTGGAGTGGTACCCCCTTCCAGAATTGTCAGGGCACCTGGGGCAGGTGACCTGCACAATTTGCTCACCAGTTCAGGGGTGCTATCCTGCAACTGGGGCACCAGGTCAGGGGGGACACCCTGCACCTGGCCCTTAAACCTAGGGTCTAAACCCTCAAGCCGCACCGGGGTCAGAGGCGAGGACTCCCTCCCTCTGCACCCCTTTCCAGAGTACTGCCCACTCCCAACTGGAGTGGTACCCCTAGAAGTGACATGGGTCAGGACACTGATTACAGTGGTCCCACCCTCCAGGTCAGACAACACCTGAACCTGGCTTCTCAACTCAGGGACCCAACCCTGCACTTGAACACTTGCCTGGCGCACCAGGACTTCCCGGGGAGCACGCCTGCCCCCCTGAGGGTGGCACATAACTCATGTGTCGTGCGACAGTCTGCCTGGCGCAGATCTCCCAACCCCTGTCCCTCTGACAGTGCGGGAAGATCCCCCAGGACAGAAGTGGTGTCCCCCTGGTCATTCACTGGGGACGCAGCCCTGCTGGCTGGCCCCTGACCCACTGGTTCTTCCACTGGGGACTCTTTCCCCCTCTCGCCCCTCTTTCTGGACCTCTGCACCCTCCCAACTGGAGCGGTACTGCCAGACACCAGAACTACTGGAGCTCTGTTTACAGAGCCTCCACGTTCTCTAGCCACTGGGGGATCCCCCTCAAAGGGTGACTCATCCGGACAGCCTAGGCTCCCCACCTGGTGTTCCCTTAAAGAACCATCCAGGCTCTGAGACTGAGGTTGGGCACTACCGGGACAAAACCCATTCTCACTCCTTCCCCTTAAGGACAGGACGTGAGGCCCTACACCCATCTCACTACTACAGGACCTAGCTGGGCTACTCTGCGCCACTTCCACCACTCTGGGCTGGAAGATACCTGAGCCACTCCCCACAGGATCACACCCCAATGCCTCTCCAGACCCTCTGGAATCCACCACAAGGTCTGCCTCCAATGTGAGCTCCCTGGGGCCAGAGAACTCACTCTCAAACAGGTGTTGGCATAGCTCTGGAAAACTGGGACTTAAAGTATGCTCTCCCACAATTGGATTACACAGCCCCCTAGCAGGGTTAACCAAATTATCCTTCACCTCACCATCCAGCGCCTCACACACATACTCCACACCATCCTTCTGAGACTGGCCAGACAGTAGCGAACTGTCTCTGTCACACAACCCACACTCTTCTGGGCGGTCCTTACACTCACCCACCAGGACCTCAACCATGGGGGAATCCCTCCCACCACTAGGACCATGAACTCCTACGCCAGCTACCCTATTCCCTTCAGGGACGCTGCGCACTACTGGAGCTACCTCATGCCCTTGAACCTCCTGGTGTAAGTTAACCCCCTCCAAGTCAGGTGCCATACCTCTAGGTGCGCGCGCTATGCTGTCAGCACTAGATACCTGAATGTTCCTGCCACCATCTGAGCTGGACTCCACCTCCAACTCAGCAAAGCTCAATCTCTGAGCTACACATATTTCTTGTTGCTGGGCTGAAGCCCTCTTGGCCTCACGCCCCTCGAGCTCCAAGTCAAGTTTCCTCATTCTTAAGTCATGCGCAAGCTCCATTTTCATTTCTTTCAGGGCTACCTTCCTAGATTCTAGCTCCAGTTGGCAATTCAATTTCAGCTCCGCCAACTTCATTTCATGTATTCTGGCCTCCTTCCTGTCCGTCAACTCCTCTGGCGACAGGGCTCTACCAAAATCCATGATGCTTCCTGCTGATCTAGGCATGACTTCACAACAAATGGGGATTCTCTCCGTAAAACATTAAAAAAAAGTCTGTGGCTTAGTTACTGGACTGTCATCACTGTGCAATGGTCAATAGTAAATGTATGAACACTGCAAATGTAAATTCGCAATCCTCACCGCTGCGTCCAATGTAGGAAGGGGGAGTCTCTGGTTGGCGCAGTGCAGCACTGGCGACAAGCAGGGCCTCTCTCTTCCTCGTCAGGGCTGAGGGTTACCTTCAAGACAACCTCTGCTTACCCTCTAGGTAGTGTGGCTTAAGCAGTCTTAGGCTAATCTCTGGGGCACATAGGGTTAAACATTTGCAATATTACACCGTCACAACCAACCCACCACACAATGACACCAAACTGTATTTGTAAAAATATATCTTCTTTATATAATTTCAAGCAGGCTTGTAAATACAGTCTTCAAACTCTCAATAGCGGTTCCAGTTTACTTAGTTTCAAGTTGCCACAGTTCTCTTTTAGCAATAAGCAATCTTTTGGGCCTTCTGCCCAAGTTCAGCAAGGTTCAGTGTCTTGTAGCGCCTCAATGCGCGTTCCGCTGTCTCCGCTCGCTTCAGAGAGGAGATCGGGCCCGGCCGGCCAAAGCTCACGCTTCCCGCGTGGGCCTCGCGGACCAGGAGCAGTGCGAGCCTCGGTTTCAGAGGCGGCTCGCGCTTTGAAGCAGGCAGCGCAGTGCGAGCTCAGGTCGCAGGACGCTCGCACCGTGAGTACAAAGAACACAGTACCTTGGGCTTCTGAAGCGGACGGCTTCAAGGGGAGCTGTCCCACGTCGCGTTGCTTCCCGGGCGGGCGGCGGTGCTCGATGGGGTCACAGGCCCCCTTCTTAGGGTTCACTTCGGTCCTGACGGCGGCAGCTAGGTGTGGCGCAGTGGCAGTACGGTCCCCAAGTGCGGGACGTACCCAGCCAAAGTGCCGGTCGCGATGGTGCTCCGCTCAGCGGGGCAGACGACAGGACGCTGTTCGAGAGAGAGGACAAAGGGCGGCAGTCCGTCTTTGCGGGGGAGTCTACGGCGCTTGAGCCCAGTAGACTTCTGTGCTAGGACCGGACGGGTCCTCCGTTACTTTGCTCTCGTGGGGCCAGGTGCAGATGCCGTCACGGTGTTCAGGCCAGCGGCGGGCTGGGCTTCACGTTGTTGTGGCGATCTGCTCACCCACGGTCACGGTGTGCAGGGGGGCTTGATGCTCTCGTCTTCCTCAGTCAGCGCCGCAGCGATAAGCAGCACACACAGCTGATGCCTTAGTCAGGGAAGGTAGCGCTCACTGTTCCTGGAGCGCTGGTCAGGGGGCAAGTTCAACAGCAAGCCCTTGGAGATCTCTCAGCAGAGTTTGGCACAAAGTTCAAAATAAAAGTAAAAGTCTCTTGTAGGCTTTTCTCTTCCTCTCCTTTGGCAGCAAGGCACCAGACACAGGCCAGAGTCAGCACTCCTCCTTGTAGTCATTCCAGGTCCTTCTCTTCGGGCAGAGTTTCTTCTGTAGCACAAACAGGATCTAATTTACAAGGAGCAGGGCTCCTTCTTTTATACCCAGTTTCTTTTGTTCTAGCAAGCCAGGGGGGCCTCTGCATAACTTCTCCAGTCTCTGAGCACTTGTTGTGGGTACTTCTGGCTTCTGCATGCAGTGTGAGGGCAGGCACATCAGCCGCTCCCCAGGGGGGCGGAGCCGGCATTGTGAAGACAGAGGCAGCTTGAGCACTTTGTTGACAAGCTTCGGTCCTTCCTGGGCCAGGTGCAGGCTGAGTCATCAGTCGCTCCCCAGGAGGGCGGAGCCAGCATTGTGGTGGCAGAGCACAGCCTGATGCATCATTCAGGGGAAACTCCCCCCACCCACTAAGGTGTCATCTGGCTATTCACTACCTGTCAACTCCCAGCCCTGTCACTCACACACACCAGACAGTCAGATCCACATCCAAGCAGAGGCGGGCTGAAATGGTTAGGCCAGCAAATGCTAACTTTCTAAAAGTAGCATTTGCAAACACAGGATATTAAAATAAACTTTACTAAAAGAAGTATCTTATTATTCTGAGTTCAGGCATACTAAACATTAATTTCTACCATGTTCCCTGAGCCTGCTGGGATTATAGAGTGTAATAATTCCAGCAGCCCATCTGGCCTAGAAGGGAACTGGTAGCCTTACAATAGTGAAAAACAAATTTGGCAGTAATTCACTATTAGGACATGCCACACACATCAGGGCATGTCCTACCTTACACTTACAATGCACCCTGCCCTCAGCCCTACCATAGGGGTGACTAATATGAAGTTAAGGGAAGGTTTTGGGGGCTGGCAAGTGTGTGCACTTGCCCAGCCAGTGTGACAGTACCAGACTGCACGTAGGTTCTGCAATGGCAGACCCTAGACACATTTTTAAGGCTGCTTCTGTGGGTGGCGCAACCAGTGCTGCAGGCCCACTAGCAGTATTGTCATTTACAAGCCCTGGCACTCCTGGTGCACTTTACTGGGGACTGACAGTAAATCCAATGAACCAATTATGGACACCAATCACATGTACACTTTTCAACAGGGAGAGCATATGCACTTTAGCACTGGTCAGCAGTGGTAAAGTGCCCAGAGTCATTAAACCAACAAAAATAGGTCAAAGAGAGTATTGGAGGAAGGCAAAAAGTTTAGGGATGACCCTGCCAAGAGGCCCAGGTCCAACAGGTACCAAATTAATGTCACTGCATC
This sequence comes from Lissotriton helveticus, assembly GCF_964261635.1. Classification (NCBI taxonomy): domain Eukaryota; kingdom Metazoa; phylum Chordata; class Amphibia; order Caudata; family Salamandridae; genus Lissotriton; species Lissotriton helveticus. The sequence goes on along the minus strand of NC_136071.1, from coordinate 20,295,141 downwards.
TTGTGTGAGAACTGAGCGCCTGGGCGTCCCTCAAGTTCACGAACTCAAGATGTGTGGGGTGCTGTGCCTTCTCCCTGCATCCCACATGCTGGCTCCTAGGACCTTGGGATATGGGATGAAGAGAGAGGGGAGTTATGAGGGTGTGTCCAATGTCTGGCAGCTGCTTCCGGGAGCTGGACTGTGGCCAATCAAGAGACCTCTTGAACCAAATCATCTGTTTGGAGTTCATCTTCACTACAATATGTTTTGCAAGTGACATTTTACTGCTCAAGCAGACAATAAACAGCAAAAATAGTGTAAAATGCACAACATTTTAGAAATTTAAAAGTACAATTTAAAAATTAAACCAAGGCAGTTTAACAATTTATAAGGTTGAAGATCATGGAGGGAGCACCAAGAAAGAAGTCACACTGTTAGCTAAAGTCTTTTCAATATCTTTTATTCTTCTTTAGTAAAACAGATGATAGGACAACAGCCAACACGTTTCGTTCCTTTCAAACAAACTTCATCAGGGCAGAAAGTCTTGTTTGTGGTCAGACAATAATAGAGTACCTGTTTCTGAATCTTGTCTCAAATTTATAGGGATTGGTCTTTTGTGTCGGGCTGCTTCAGCTGATTGAAGCCTGAAGACGAGAGGTGGGGATTCGCTGAAGTGTCAAGCCAGGGTCTGGCTCATCTCAAGATCCTCTTAGACCTGAATACCAAAATGAGGCTACTGTCTGCCACCCCACCCCATGCACAAGAGTTAAAGACACAGCATGAACCTTTGCGAAGTAAACCCAAGACTTCCAGTTAGTACAAGGACATTCAACAAGGTGGGGTCCAAAGGGCAGACTGTGCCAATGGACTCCCTGTGAAGCCGTAGGCCCCGCGTTCCAAATGGCACAGAAGTGGAATATGGGGTACAGACCACCGATCCTCTCCTAAGATTACAACACTTTGACATAAAACATGAGGGAAAAAGAGATCCCCCATCTAGTTGCTGAATTGCATAACATGAAACCAGAAAACCTGGGATAAAGTTGGGATTTTCTAGTTCACTAAAGTGTTTGATCCTTTGCAAATATTTTATTTCACAAGAGCACCTCGAAATTCAGGATGTGCGCTGTACAGAAACCTCTCATGTGCGTGAGTTAATAGACTATAGTGTGCTCCGTGTGCTATAAGAATCTAAGCACTTATAGTAGCGGATGACACTTGCTTCTTAGTTCACTAACGACATAGGGCCTCATTTATGAGAAGTGACGCAAGAAGTGACCCTTTCTTGCGTCAAAACGCCCCCCTTGCTCGCAGCTGTCAGGTTTGGACCCGTGACTCTGTTCTTGTCTGCTTTGCCGTCCGAGAGCCATCTTTTGACAAGGGGGAAAATATCGGCTTGGATTTACTGACACTGACCAACAAGGGACGGGACTGCCAGACCCAGGGTTCGGCGCAGGACTAACGAAGCGCACCTGGAGTCTCTTCCCGCCCCTTGCTCCTCCTACAAAGACACACCCCCAGCGCTAAGCGGGACACCGGACGAAGCCCGGACACGAGCGGGACACCGGACGAAGCCCGGACAAAGGGCGGACAGTCTAAGACAGTCCGAGACTGGCAGAGACTGGACAGAACCTAACCTTCTCACATTCCGTAAACTATTAAAAACTTGGCTCTTCAGCAAAATTCCAATCTAACTTTTCACTCAGCTTCTCTTACTCCAGCCTCTCCAGCCCAACTCACTCTTTTCTATAGCGCTGGGACGCCCCTGGGTAGCCAACGCGCTTTACAAATCATCAATACAATACAATACAATACTGGGCCGGTTACTCTGTCCAATCTTCAAGGTGAGACACTGTCATTGAACGAGGCCCTATTCGAACTCCATCTGCTATTGACTTTGTACGAACTGTGGCCTAACCGTACTCAGGGTCCGTAACATACGCTGATCACGCTTTTATTAAGTGTATTTGGGAGTGTATTGTATACTGGTGAGCTATGTCTAGTAAAAAGTTATCCCCGGCCAAAAATACTATGGATAACTACCTAGTTCAGGTAGTAGCTAAAATCAATAGTGAGAGGAGATCCTCACTGGGGTTGGGTGTATCTCCTATAACTACCTTGCCGGATCCTGATCTTGCCCAACTCCCCGATTTAGACAGAAGTAGCAGCGCTGTTGCATTATTTGATCCCGCTGACAAGGCCATTTCGGCTCAGATCAACTGTGTAACTGAAGATAGTGATAGCGAGGGGGAGGTTGAATTACATCAAATTGAGGAAAAAGCCCCCACCCCAGTGCCTGCACCGCGTACCACTAGAGGAGTAAGAAAGGACCAGCCTAAACGCGGAGGGCTACGCTCGAGTCGGAAAAGGCCTGCTCCTCCACCTAGTAATACTGTTGTGGTTGAGGAAGTAGGGTCAATCGACGAAGTTTGTATGTCTCTGACTAACGAGCAATTTAAGAAGATGTTGGGTATGATAGATTCGAAAATTAAGGGCATTGTAAAGCCTTTGGTAGGCAGGATTGAGAAGTTAACTGCTGAGGTAAATAGATTAGGGGATTTATTGAACAAAACTCTAGTTGAAGTAAAAAATCTGCCTGATGAAGTTGTTTCTAGAGTAGAGTTAAAAAAGGGAACCCCTAGACCAGAGGGAGGAGGTGGAGTTATTCCTTTGTTTAATCACCCGACGGTCTCTCAGACAGCTATAGTGGATGACGAGCCAGGAGAAGATGCCCCTCCAGTTGTATCTACTGCCCTGAATCCCGTGAAAGGCTCGGCTGAGCTTAATGTTGAGGCTTCCCCCCTGGTCCTTGTTTTAGCTAATGATCCCACATTGGCTCCTGGACAGGATGAAACTACTTCATCCCTGCTGTCTAAGGCCCTACATTGGCTGACTAACAATATGGTGATAACTCCCGGGGGTAAGCAACAGTTGGCAGAAGAATTAGTTATGGCTAGGAGGGTGGAGTGGATTGGAAGTAGCCCTAAAAGATTTAGGGGGGATTGTGTTGTACTGAATCTTTCAGATCCAGATGTATTAACAAACATTCTGTCCAACCTTCTCCCGCCACAGCGAAGAACAACCGATATTATTCCATTCACTTTAGACTTTTTTTATCCCCGAAGAGGGAGGAGTCTTAACCCGTGTACACTAAGGACAAAATGGAATGTGGTGCCAAATAAGGGTAGGAGGGTTGCTCAATCCACTGAGTGGGGCTTAAATCTTGAAAATAGGTTCTCAGCTCTCTCTAATCTGAACGAATGTGATTGACTCCCTGGGGGTAAAAGTTATGTATTATCAGCTTCAACTGTTCAGAGTAGTGGTAGCCTGCCTGCCCAGAAGGGCCTGTGTTCTGGAAATAAGAAGGTACCTAGGATTGAGGCCGGGTTCGGCCCGACGGATCCCCAAACGGTCACGCTCTTATCCTCTACATGCTGTGGTTTTGTAGTTGGCTTACAGGGGGTGGGTAACAGTGATGTCATATGTAATGTACCCCAGGCAAGTTCTGCAGTGACATTAGCGGGCGAGCCTAGTAACCCGGGCCCTACTCCTAAGTTGCAAGCTGGCACTCTGATTGGGATGGGAAACCTAATCTCTTGGAACCTTGCCGGGCTGTGTTCTAAATTAGATTGTGGGGACTGGCTTGGCTTTGTTAGTTTATTTGATGTATGTATATTTCAGGAGACTTGGGCATGTGAACCTGTTTATGCGTTGGGATATTTACATTTTTCTGTGCCAGCAATAAAGGGCCCTAAAGGGAGACCAATGGGGGGTCTCACAATTTGGGTTCGACAGTCCCTTAAACTAACAATCAAAAGTTTGGCGACTAGCCACAATGATATCCAGTTAATCAGGATAACCAATAATATCTCAGGTTCACTTGATATTTACAATATATATGCCAGAAGTACTAAGGTTGGCCGATCTGAAGTTTTAATTGCCTTGGGTAACCTTCTTGACACATACTCGCATGATAATAATATCGTTGTGGCAGGTGACCTTAATCGGACTTTTGAGCCTTTGGTCACTGGCGAGGCCTTCCTTGGAACCGAAGAGGATTCCCTCTGGAGTATCCCTGTGTTAGAACTGAAGCCAGTCACACGTTGGACAGAGGACATAATAGGTCTGAATGCTATGTGTCTCGAAGAAGGTTTAAGAGCTTTGAATGGAAGAACAGCATTGGATAAAAAAGGCTCTATGACATTTGATAACGGGAGACACAAAAGCAGAATAGATTATGTAATTTGTAGCATGACATTATGGCCTTCTGTCTGCGACATGGAGGTTGTTGTGAGACCCGAGAGTGACCACAATCCCCTATGTGTGAAGCATAAATGGTGGCCCGCTGGGAATGATTCATTTTGTCCTAATGCCCTTGTACCACCTCTGATTATTCCAGGAAACGATATGCGTAGGCTCAGATGGGCTAGCGTAGTAACTAACCAACAGGCCATTGACAATATCAAACTTGAAACTGATAATGCTATACTGGCCATGGAATTGATTAGCGTTTCTCCCTCTGGATTGGGGGACGTGGTCAATACTCATGATACTCTTTTTGGCAAGATCAAAAATCATTTTTTGAAACCTGCTAAGCGCAATGGGGCAAGAGGTTGTAAAAGTGCAAAATGGTATAATGCCGAATGCAGGGCAGCACGACTTGCTCTGGGTCACGCCATTAAGATGAGGGAGCCCGTGGCCACCCGCCTAGCCAGAAAGGATTACAAAGCCTGTATTGCGAAAGCAAAGAGAGCCTAGGATGAGCAACATTGGTGTAATTTGAAAAGAGCTAGTGATAGAAAGGATTCCAGACTGTTCTGGAACATTGTAAAATGGAGATGTGAGAGAGTGGAGGACCCCATTATTAACAACGTCCCACAAGACGACCGGGTAACATTTTTTAGCTCCCAGTACGCTGATAATAACCAGATCATAGTCGAGGACAGTATTATCCCGTCTTTTTCCCAAGGTAATCTCTTTACCTACAAAGAGACTATGTCTGCACTAAATACAGTGAATAGAGGGCGTGCTCCAGGTCTAGATGGCGTCCCCGCTGATATTTTCTTAAACGACAAGGAGCGATGGTGTAAATATATTTACTTACTTATCAACTTCATTGCTAAAGGTGCTGAGGTCCCGGCATCGTGGCGGGGTGCCGTGATTATCCCAGTGTTTAAAAAGGGAGATCGTGCTCAGCCTGGTAACTACTGGCCAATAAGCCTAATGGACACTGTGCAAAAAATAGTCAGCCGTGTGGTCGTAAACCGGCTCCTTGACTGGGCAGAAGATAATAACATCTTATCACCCTTTCAAGCGGGGTTCCGAAGGGCAACAAGTACGGTGGACCAAGTATTCCGCTTTCAATTGCTGCAATGGAAGACTGTGGTGCTGGGAGGAGGTAGCCTATATGCGGCTTTTGTCGATCTTCGGGCTGCCTTCGACCTGGTGCCACGGGTTAAATGGTGGCAAGTTTTACAGAGTTTGGGGGTCCCTGTGGAGCTATTGACTTTGATAATGCGTCTCCACGAGCTTACTTTTGCAAAAATTCAGTGGGGTGGCCATGGGATGGTCACAGTGGACTTTCCCGTCGAGCGAGGGGTTCGACAAGGGTGTTCAATGGCCCCAACCTTATTCACTCTATACATTAATGGTGTTGTTTCCCGTATGTTAACAGCGTCAGTTGATGCTCCTTCTCTTTCAGGTCTAAAAATCCCTATTTTAATGTTTGCGGATGACACGCTTATTTTATCCAAAACCCCCAGTGGCTTGCAGCGTGCTCTGTCCATTTTTGATAAATTTTGTGGGGAACACGGTCTAGAGGTGAATGCGACCAAAACGAAACTCATGATTTTTAAACCGCATCGTAGTTTTAAGTCTAAAATCGTCATGAGTGGCCGGCCTCTCGAGGTGGTAAATTCATTTACGTATTTGGGTATCCATATAGCAGATAACAACAGGTGGTGTCAGCACATAAATGTTGCTATTCTGCGACTTAAGCAACTAGCTGGTGCTATCAGTTCGGCACACAGAAAGTCTTTGACTAAACCCGTCAAGCCAGCATTGCTGGTTTATGAAGCGAAGGCAATTGGGTCCGCACTTTACGGTGCGGAGATGTGGGGGTTTGAAAAGTTGAGTACTTTACAAGCCTCAGAGAACAAGTTTTTACGGTTACTCACTGGTACCCCGAAAAGTACTCCATTGTTGCCTTTAAGATGTGATCTTGGTAGGAAACAAATCATGGATCTAGCCAGACTACGACCAATTCTGTATTGGCGAAGGCTCTGGACTACGCCAGAGCTTTCTCATTATGCTGAAGGTTTTATTGATGTCATCAAGGCGGACTGTTTTCATAAAATTAGCTGGTTCAAAACACTGAAAGCAACATTGTTTGAGCTTGGGCTAAGCTCGCTATGGTTAGACCCAGCCGGTGCAACATTTCCCACTAAGTCTGTCTTAAAAAATATATTCTGGGAAAATGTTGCGAGCAGGAGCCTGAGTAGATCTAGCGTTGGGTCCATGACTGCGGGTTTTCTTGAGGCTAAATTGTATCCCGCTTTGGAGTCGTACTGGGATATTATATCTAAGCCGGGAGATAGAAAGCTCCTATTCCAAAGGAGAGCTGGAGCCCTCCCCTTAAGAACTTTGTCAGCAAAATGGGGAGCAGGGGGGGGGGTGACACCTGCCCAGCCTGTGGTCTGGGAAAGGAAACACTTGGACATTTTTTGTTCGCTTGTAAAGCCTACTGTGCTCCAAGACGCGTCTGGTTAGCACCAATGTGCAGGAATCTCGGGACCACCTGTAGCTCTGTTGCCCTGCGTATTATATGTTCAAGCTCACTTACATGGATATCAATTGCCACTGCAAAATATATTGGATGGGCTTGGGCGATCAGACAGAGACTGCTAGTTAACTAACTATTCTCTGTCTGTAAAACCTGTTTCCGTGAATTTGTTATAACTGTTTATAGACCGTTAATGTTTTTACAACTCTGCTATTTTTATCAATGTATTAACTTTTTTTACTTGCTAAATAAGGCCCATGGGCAACTTTTTTTTAATTGAGTGTATTTTATGGATTCTATAGTGCACTGTCTTTGTGATTGACTGTAAATGTAATAGTATTTTAATTTTTTGTGCATGCCTTGCTTTTATGAGTAATTACTCGAATAAAGCACTATTTGAATTTGAATTTGAGAGCACCTGTTTCTGAATCTTGTCTCAAATTTATAGGGATTGGTCTTTTGTGTCGGGCTGCCTCAGCTGCTTGAAGCCTGAAGACGAGAGGTGGGGATTCACTGAAGTGTCAAGCCAGGGTCTGCCACATCTCAAGATCCTCTTAGACCTGAAGCCCAGAATGAGGGGCCTGTCTGCCACCCCACCCCATGCACGAGAGTTAAAGACACAGCATGAACCTTTGTGAAGTAAACCCAAGACTTCCAGTTAGTACAAGGACATTCAACAAGATGGGGTCCCAAGGGCAGACGGTGCCAATGGACTCCCTGTGAAGCCGTAGGCCCCGCGTTCCAAATGGCACAGAAGTGGAATATGGGGTACAGACCACCGATCCCCTCCTAAGATTACAACACTTTGACATAAAACATGAGGGAAAAAGAGATCCCCCATCTAGTTGCTGAATTGCATAACATGAAACCAGAAAACCTGGGATAAAGTTGGGATTTTCTAGTTCACTAAAGTGTTTGATCCTTGGCAAATATTTTATTTCACAAGAGCACCTTGAAATTCAGGATGTGCGCTGTACAGAAACCTCTCATGTGCGTGAGTTAATAGACTATAGTGTGCTCCGTGTGCTATAAGAATCTAAGCACTTATAGTAGCGGATGACACTTGCTTCTTAGTTCACTAACGACATAGGGCCTCATTTATGAGAAGTGACGCAAGAAGTGACCCTTTCTTGCGTCAATACGCCCCCCTTGCATACATTATACCTGGCGCAGGTAAAATGTGACACAGGGCCTTACAACGTGACGCATCTACCTAGATGCGTCACTTTGTAAATATGGCGCAACTAGGCGCATTTTTTACGCCACTGGTGCGTCACAAAAAGTGGCGCACCGGCGGCGTGAAAGTGACCCACAGCCTCATAAATGAGGCCCATGGTCATCACCCCTGGAGTAGGGAGCATGACTGCTTTTTAAGTTTGTGTTTAAAAATTATCACTTTCAATAAACATTTCTCAGTGCAGTGATATAATCGGATGAGAAAAACTCTGCAAGATTCTGAAAAATTCCGCCACTGAACGGAAAACATGCAGCTCACACTGCTCGTGCTGCAATTTAGCACCGGTGTCGCGAGCAGTGCTGAAAATCAGCGTGAATGGCACCATGTGTTGTGCAACTGCACGCGCGACCATTCAAGATGATTTTGCTGCTGCTCGTGTAGAAAATCTACTTGAGTGGCAAAAATTCTACCCGAACGGCAGCCCTCTCTGATCACGACCGCTCGTGTCCACCTGCATTATAAAATGGTCCCGGAAGGCTCGTTGGCAATAGGACATCACTCCAGGGGCAGGCAAATCTCTTGCTCCATACACGCGTTGCATAGCCTCGCTTTGTTCCTGTGAACATCGCGATGTGTAAACAGCAGAATAATTCTGCCACACGCCGATTGGCGGAATCTGGCAGGAACTTCGCGTTACAAATTTAATGCACAATTCCAAAATTCCGCCAATTTCACAAGCAGAATTAGAATTCCACCCAAGGCCTGAAAAAAAGACACTTTCTTAAATTCTGAAGAGACATTTTCACGTGTTTGCATAATGCCTATTACAGAGTTGCACGCCAAACATGTCCATGGCTCAGCTCGTGCACGGGTCCCTTGATCCAAGCCTGACCAGTAACTCTGCCGGCTACTTCCTTTAATTTGTTGCCATTTCCACCTCGAAGGAAAACCCTAAAAAGCTCACTCGCCTGGAAGGACCAGGAACATCCGACCAATCAGGAGCTGTCTGCAGTGCGCCTGCGCTGTAGGGCATCCGACATCCTGCTCGCCCATGCGGAAGTGACAGCATCTGCAGCCTGCAGACAAACAGGTCAGTGCACCAACCGCGACAACAAACTCCATGGAGTGGATAAAAGGCGGTGACGTGTAAACCATGTGGAAACATAAATGCAGAATGTGGCATTGTAATTATGGAGGAATGCAACATTTTAATTAAAACAATTATCCATGCTTTACTGCTCTATAAAACATATGTTTTAAACATTGAAATGTTGGTTAAAGGACAACGAAAACCATCTTCCAGGGAGCATAAGCTTTATTTTAGAAAACAGCGCCTGCCTGGGACTGGTGGAAGCAATGTCAGGAAAAACAACAGCAAAACAGAGTTCACAAAAGGTAAGCAACAATAAAATACTGCAGAAAGGTGAATGCCAAACTACCGCTGTCACATTACTGCAAAAACACACAGGGCCCGATTCACAGAAGTAACTTAAGACAAAATCCTAAACTTACTACCATTTTGGTATTCACAGAAGGCACTTACTCATTTCGGTTTTCACAGAAGTCAGGAGTCCTAACTTTACTACTACTAAATTGAGAAAAATCCTATTTTTAACACTTTTGGTATTCACAGAAGGCATTTAGGAGTCTTAAAGTTAGGACTCCTAAATGCGTTGCGTTTGCCGGCCATCGGCTGTCGTGAGCACTACCTCCGTAGTGCTGCGCACGTTCTTTGGCCGACGCGGCCCGCCCACTCCACTAAACCACCACACCACGGTGGAATTGCCACCGCGGTTAAGCGGTTAATTGGAGCCAGTCCGGTAGTTGCTGGTGGGGGCCACCAACACTAATTATTGGAGACCGGCGCTTCTTTATCCCAAACCAACATCAGCCGAGAGAGAAACACACAAGTGAGAAAGAAAGAGAAAGAAAAAGACAGAAAAGCCGTCACTAAAGGAGAAAGCAGGAACCTGGTGGAGTGAGATAAAGGGGCAGGGAGTGTCTGGAAGTGGATTAAAGAGACATGAGGTGGGCTCGAGACTGCACGTGGCGAGCCTTGGTAATCAGCACGCCGGCATGTAATGGCGTCGGCCGCGGGCTTCTGATCAGAGCTTTTGGCATCGGCACTCATTCCTTTACAAATTAAGCACTGCCGTAGCGTGAAGGATCAGAATCACTGTATAACAAACAGCAGCGTATCAGTTCCCACAGGCATGAAATACTCCAGAAATTACCCTTTCAGCATCTCTGTGCCGTTAACGAGCCCATATGTGCATTATTCCAGTAAGCGGAACTAAAACCTCGTTTAGAAAATACAAATATTATTCATATGAAATATGCCCTGTTTTTTTCACCAAATATCTGTTGTGTAAGTATTCAAAGTGATACACACAGTACCTGACCTAGGTGCTATATTGTAATTGTATGTATATAGCTCTTACTACCCCTAATGGGGTGTTGAAGCGAATTTCAGCGAGTAGCACGCTACTCCAGAACCCAAAGTGGATTAGTAGAGGGAATTCTAATTTGTTAATTCAAATGGTGAACATGTGAATCTGTTACCTGGATTGACAGGTTAGAGGAGGGACGAGTCTAGAAAGGGTTATTGGGAGATCAGAGTAGTAGAATGAGGTTTGGGATGAGTCAAAGGAGGGATAGAGGAAGGAAGAATCTAGAAAGGTTTAGAAAGGTATACACATATATGGAAAATAATAAAGAGATATAACAGATTATATAAATTCTGTATGTACATGTATGGATAAATAGACACTCCTACTATCAAGTGTTGCTGTACATAAAGCACATTTATTTATGTATTTATTACGTTTTTGGGGGAAAAATTGGGAAATGTTATTTTTTTTTTATTTGTTTATTTATTTGTATTTTTTTATTTTTATTTCATATTTTACCCCATATTTCAGTAGCGAAGCACTTACAGATCCAATTGCTATTATCATATATAAACATTGTGATAGATCAAATAAAAACAGGGACCCATAGGCATATAATCTAATAGCATATATGTTAAGAATGCACTGACCTATATACATGTTAAGCATAACACACACACACAAACACACACAAACAATATATATTGTGTGTGTGTGTCCAAAGAAGGGTCCTAGCAGTAAAAGCCAGACCTATAAGAATATAGATATATATTTGTAAACCATAAGTCGCATAGATATTTGTACAAATAAATGCACATATTTAAATACATACATATAATCAAATTATACATGTTTACATACACAGGCATATGCTGTACGTTTGTGTTTTGAGTATGGTGGTCCTGTAGGAAAGAGGCAGCTCTTGGGTAGTCTTCTGAAGATAAGAAAGTTATCTGTGGATCTTATGTTTGAGGGTAATAATGAATTCCATCGTTTGGCTGCTTGAACAAAGAACGATGTACCACCCATGTGTTTTCTTGTATGATGTGGTTTGGAGGTGGGGAGTTTCCTTTGTTGAATGCATTTGGTGATTTTATTCCATGTATTGCTTTGTGGGCGATACAAAGCAGCTTGAAGGTCGATCTTCTGGCCACCAGTAACCAATAAATGCAGGGGGTAGGTGGCCTTGTGGCTTTACACGTAGGAGTAGGCTGGCAGCAGAGTTCTGAATCCATTGTAGTCTTTTCATAGTTGGTAAAGATAATCCGTGGTAGAGGCTGTTAGCGTTACCAAGTTTAGACCGTACAAGCGAGATATTGGTTTGGACTTTGTGTGACAATCCTAGGTCGGGGAAGAGGCGTCGCAGAGTTTTCATGGTGATGAAGCTTGATCTTGCTAACTTATCCACTTGGGCATTGATCGATACCTTTGAGTCCATGGTAATTCCAAAGTTTCTTTCTTCCTTTTAATATTTTAGGAGGTGGTCCCAGATCGTCAGGGCCAGGCAGCGAGTGAGTCATAATTCTTCCAATCGCTGTATATCATTATTTCAGTTTTTGGTGCATTCAATCCGAGAGGGCTCCGTGTCATCCACTGATCAACAGCTCTGAGGCAACTGAAGATGTTTGAGTTTCCAATCTCACTGGGGCTTTCCGGCACTGTACTGTAAGTGCATTTATGTAGCGCTTACTCCCCCTGATGAGGTGTTGATTTGAAGCACTGTACGCCATGCACCACGCTGCTCCGAAATCCAAGGTTAGTGGTTAGTCCAGTGTTATTGATTATCGTTCGTTATTGACTTTTAAAGGAGCTTTCGATCTTTGAAATGAGCTGTAGGCAATTTCCAGAAATACAATAATAGTGATTAGTGCAAACATGCATGTGACAAGGGGCAGGTTGTTCTCAGAGAGAGGCGGCACGCGGAGGGTGGAAGGGAAGAAGTGGGTGATTTGAAGGAAAAACAGAGACGTAACAATCAGACGCTTGAAGAAAAGTTCAGTGTTTCATGCAGGATTTTAGGAATACAGAGGATGCTTTCTGAGATAGCCGGCAATTTCATGATGCAAAATTGGAGAAAAAACAGTCTGGCAGATGCATCAAAGTTATGTTTTGCGAGTCCTTAATAGCGAATTTTAAGGAATCGCTATTAAAGACTCGCAAAACGGGATGCATGTAGGAATCGCAATGTTATTAGCGATTCCTACAGATTCCTTATTTGCGATTCGGTAATAGCTAATCGCTAATAAGGAATGGCTTTCCCATTCATTCCTATGGTCCTAAAGGCCCATAGGAATGAATGGGAAAGCCATTCCTTATTAGCGCTTAGCTATTACCGAATCGCTAATGTTCCGCTATTTCAAGGGTGCCAGGGCGTCCAAAGGACACCCTGTTACACCCCTGAAATGGACCTGTGCACAAATGTTACACACACACATGCCCTAAGGGCATGTGTGTGCGCAACATGTAACTTTGAAAAATGCACTAAAGTGCATTTTTCAAAGTTTTAGCAAATTACCACGAAGTTCAACTTCATGGTAATTTGCTCCCCCTATTAGCGAATTCGCTATTTTTTGGGGTTTCATGCCTTGCATTTAAGGAATCTCATTTTGGGATTCCTTAAATGCAAGAGCAATTTAAGGAATCGCTATTTAGAGATTCCTTAAATTGCGATTTCTGCATTTGGGATGATGCATCCCAAAAGCAAAAATACCGGGAGCAAACGGCCAGATTCTGAGAATCTGCCTGTTTGCTCCCGGTATTTTCTTTGATGCATCTGCCTGTGTATTGTTTGCATGTCAGACAGTGTGATGTCAGGTACTGGTGATGGGCACTATCTTCCTGCTACTGCTAGACCACCCCTCCATCAAGGTCAGATGGTCGCCTCATGGATTTTTAGAGTAAAGTAATTGCTTGTTGCATGTATGAGAGCTTTACATCACACTCAAAAGAAGCGGTAACCTCAAGATCACACCAATGGAAGAAGATATGTGAGTTATGGATGCAAGCACCGAAAATGCTGGAGTGGACTTTGTGAAGCTCATCTTAAACTTGATGCAAACCATTAATTTCAAAAAGTGGGCTACATCTGGATGCCTCTGGCTTGACATGGCACAAGATGGAGGGTAAGGACAGCATCCCCAAATAGCAGAAGTGTTTGTACTTCCTGCATTTCTGGGACTGGAGAGTAGAGCGCCGGTTTGAATATGTAAAAAGGGACCCCCTGTAACTAGTAGAAGTTCCTAGGACAGGGCAACAATATTTCAAATATAACAAATTCCTAGGCAACTTAAAAAGGATGTATGACGATACGACGCGTACTTTGACAACGCGTACCGTTACCACGCTAGTTTTACAACGCAAGTCGTTACAACGACTTGGATTGAGGGACGCTGGATAGTAAATAGTTGTATTTACTATTCCAACTCCAGTCCCCGTGGACTCTAGGGAAGGAGTTGGATAGTAAATTAAACTATTTACTATCCTGGAGCGCCCCCCAGCGCAAGTCGTCGTAACGACTTGCGTTGTAAAAGTAGCGTGGTAACAGTACCGCGTTGTTAAAGTTTCGTCGTAATGGATGTTCCCCACTTAAAAACCCTGCAGGATGGCAGGCACAGCAACACAAAAGATAATAACAGAAACTACAGTGTACTGGACTAATAACGACAAAATATATAGAAAAATATTGTTCATGTATTATTATAAAAAATATACACACAAAAAGTATATAAAAAACAATCTTGTTATCAAACATATCAAAGATCACAATACATGCCAAATAATGTGGGGCATAAAATGATATAAAAAACAATATATGAAGATTAAATACACATTCAATGATAAAATACAATACAAGAAATTGAAACAACAAAGTGGGTTAGATGGTGATCTCTACGCGCGTTTCGGCGTATGACACGCCTTCTTCTGGAGAACCACTTGAAAACACTAATAAATAATGAAAAAAATAGCTAAACATAACTTATCACATACTACAGTTCACTGAGACTGTTACCAAACAGGTTACCGTGCATTGGTGCAGGTTATAGAAATTCAATGAAGCCGTTGCTGGTGAGGGTCTGCTGATTCGACTTGCTGAAGCGCTGCTCTGTGGTAGATAGTAGGGTAAGGGCTGCAGATTCTGTTGTTCAAGGTGAAGGGACCCTTTAGGTGAGGCCAAGCCTTGCGTCTTCCTTGATCACAGTTTCAGTTGAGCCAATGACAGGGAGGAAGAGAAACCTCACACCTTTTTGTACCTCTGAGTGGCGCCCAAGAATGGAGGCTACGCTGCTGTGAAGTAAACAGAGAATCTTTAACGGCAGACTGATGCTTCCACACCTCACACTAGTTTCAAATATATCAGAAATCCTTACGCAGCAAGCCCTGGCATCAGCCGTCAAGTGATACCTCTGCGGAGCAGATACTAAGCAAAGCAGGGGTTGGGCGTGCACCAAGTATCAAAGTCCAGAAGGTCAGTATTAAGTTTCAAGGAAAGTCTTTATTTTCAATCAGATAACGCTCACGAGGTTGGAGTTTTAAAGTCAGCCAACGCGTTTCGGTCTCACCAGGAGAACTTCATCAGGGCTCAGTAGGCGAGTGTCCGTAAATGATTTAAGTTGCCACATGAAGTTGCGTTCCACACAGGTCTGGTGGGCGCAGTGTAGGTAGTAAGGGAGCCGGGTATGGCCTATTTCAAAGGGTCTATAATTGAATAAGATAATGCAAGCGATGGGTAAGGTAAGTGTTTTTTGGGCACAAACATTTGATTACCAACTCAGACCTGACAGCGTCGACTTTAAGAATTTCCTTTGGGTGGACTGTGGCCTTGGGACATCCCCAATGTTTCCAATGTTATTGCCTGGAACACTTATATCACCCATCGCTTACATTGTCTTAGCAAAGGGGCACAAATACTGGCTGCTGGGAGGGCAAGGGGGTGAAACGAGGTGTCTCTGCTCTTCCTCCATTTATACTACCTGTAAGTTCATGCTGAAACACCCCTGTTTCTGAAATGACCCATTTAGAACTGAACCCACCTCCTGCAGTCCAGAGCCAACTGGTTAAAGTGGAACTGTGACCTTGTACCATGTTCCATTTCCAGGCGCTACCTTGGCGATAGAAGAGTTTCACTGTGATGACTCTTGCTAAGGGGCTGTGTATTGTTTTGCCAGATTTAATTGTGTACATATTTGTAGTTTTATAAGTGTGCATAATGGTAGTCAGCTTCTTGTCCTCTCCAGTGGGGCTGTGATGGCTTGTATCCAGACAATGGCTCAAGCAATAGACCTTATGTACGTCAGACCCCACAGGTCTGAGGTCTATTTTGTAAAAAGTTATGATAAACCAGTAAACCTGGTAGGCCTGGGCGGTAAATTCCGTTCCGCTCGAGTAATTTGCAGGATTTGGGTAATTTTGCGTTCCGCGGAGAACGCAAAATTGCCCAAAATTCTACGTTCCGCGGCTTCACGGAATTTTTTGCTTGTTCGCGTTCCCAAAATGCGTGTTCGCAAGATATTTCTCCCCGAGCACGCAAACAGCGATCGCAAACAGGAAAAAAGCATCGCAACCAAGTCATTCTGTGTGTTCGTGGCGATTTTTTTACCGTTTTGCAGAACTTTGCTTGCGCGACTGCGCAAATTCCGCCCACCCCTAATAATTATTGGGCCTGGGCGATAAATTCCGTTCTGCGTGCGGAATTTGTGGAATTTGGGTAATTTTGCGTTCTGCGGAGAACGCGGAATAGCCCAAAATTTCAAAGAACGCGACTTCGTGAAATTTTTTTGCTTGTTCGCGTTCTCAAAATGCGTGTTTGTGAGATATTTGCCCCCGAGCACGCAAACAGCAATTGAGAACAATAAAAAAGCATAGCGAACAAGCAATTCCGCGTGTTCGCGGAATTTCTGTGTGTTCACGGAGATTTTTACCATTTCGCGGAGATTTGCGTAACGCGATTACACAAATTATGCCCACCCCTAAAACCTGGCTTGCGCATTGTGAAAAGTATGAGTAGCTGGCAGTTGGCTTTTAAGAGTGGATTGTTACTACACCGCACTGAAGCCTGTCGACAGGTGTTGTGTTACATGGATTCTCACAGACGGCCACGGTAGGCAAGGGGCTGGCGCGACTGACAAACCAGGGAGATATAAGATTAGCACTAAAATAATCCTTATTAGGTCTGTTTAGGGGGCATATTATATTGTTTTGACAACTGTAACTTTGAATATATTTGTACTTTTATCACAGTAAACCTGATGGTTACAATTGTTAAAGCAAATAGATCTTCAAGGGTGGGTTGGTTTTGTGCCCTTTTAAAGCCTTCAAATAACTATTTTGTAAGATGAAATCTCACAGATGGCCTTTGTTCTAAGGATTTGGGCTACATTGGAAGTTTTGAACAATAGTGCAATATATACAATACCATAGCAAGTTGGTGCTGTTTATAGCACAGACTTGATATAGTTTGATTCGTGCATTGCAGGTATAATTCTGTCAAGTTCAGGTGGCCGTATGTTTTCTTTTTTGTGTGTTTATTCTTTTATCTTCCATAGTCTTGTGGGGGGTGGTGTGCATGTTTTATTGTGGGTGAGTAAGAGGGTGAGTGCATGAATGAGTCACTGGGTGGGTGGATGAATGTACGAGTGATAACTTATTGAGTGCCTAAACCCATCAGTGACTGAAGAGGCACAATTAAGGCAGACCGGTTGGCATTGCCAGTGCTTGTTACACTCTGTATTCTATGCATGAGGGGCCGGCAGCAGAAAGAGCGGCTTGGTTGGTCTTATGCTCATTTCCTGTCATTAGCAGGAGTACCAGCGGCGCTGGGAGGGCCCCCTCAGCAGTCACTGCCTCTGAGAGCCCCCAGCAACCTGTCAGTCTGAGCCACAATTCACTCCTGTTTGTAACATCTGTCACGCAGCTGGGCTGTTGTTGGCATTCACACCGGTTTGGGTGTTTTCGACACCTCCTGGTCCCTGTGGACTCCTGCGGAGCCTCTGATATGACACGTGCAGGCGTCTTGCAATCACCTGCCAGAGTTTAAAGGAGGGGGGGGTGTTTTTTATATGGTTGGCACTCGAAGAATAAACGCTGTAATCCCCCACTGCCCGGTGCGGCGCGGGCGGGTGAGACTCACTCACAAGGCGTGAGTGTTGGGTAGGGAGATCAGAGTCAGTGCGTGACGCAGCTCAGAGACGACAGGTGAGACGCACGTTTGACCTGGAGACGTCAGACACACGCATCTGTGGAGACGTCAGGGGAACCTCTGAGGCTGCGGGACACCAAAAGCGCCCAGAAGCACCAAGAGAAGCACACCCCGGCCAATGGGGTGACAGGGCTAGGTATGAACCCCCCCAATGGGGGTTCAGCACCTGAGCAGCAGGTAGAGCGAGGGGGGCGATATAAGCCACCGCTCTCCCAGGTAGCTCCTAACTTCGTGGAGCGGGGAGAGCGGCGCACCGTAGCTGATTTTGGAGGAGCAACGAAATTCGTTTTATTCATTTTTTTCATCACTTACCTGAAATCGTCCGTTTGCCACTTTTTACAATGCCCTCCCCTGCCCACGTCACCGCCCGGTGGCACACCCTATACGGGCCGTGGCTGATATGGATATACATATATGTTTGGTGTGAGTTCATATATTTATATATTTAGCATTACATAGCAGTAGAATTAATTTAATTTACATTATATGAAATGTATATATTAAAATATTTAACATTTACTACTTTAAACTCTATTCATATTTTAAAAAATCGATATTTTGTATATTAGTGTCAAGTATGTTTTTTCAGATATTTTTGTACTTACCATTATAAGTATTGGGGCACAGTATTTTGGTAAACGATATTTTTGACTCTCTATTTGTGTCAAATGATTTTGTTTGCCTTTATATTGTGTCAGTGACCCCTCCACACGTCTGCATCACAACGCTCTCTCTTGTGTGGCCACGTTGTGGTGTTGTTTAACCATGGCAGAAGCGCTCAGCTTTCACACTAGACTCTCACAACCTGCGTGTGTGCGGCTAGTACCTACGTCCACGCCCACCTGTAGGAGGTGTTGTTGTGGTTGTGGGTGTTTGTGAAGCGTCCAGTCCCATGCACTGGGTGTTGTGTTGTGACACACCGGCTGTTGTGTGTCCTGTATCAGTCTGAGGGTCCCGTGGGGGGAGGCCAGTCCCACCGGGCCCTGGGGCTGTGTGTCTGTCCTGGAAGAGGACAGACACCGCCACCTGTAGGAGGTGTTGTTATGGGTGGTTGTGAAGCGTCCAGTACTACACACTGGGTGTTGTGTTGTGACACACTGGCTGTTGTGTGTTCTGCAGCAGTGTGCGTGTCCCGTGGGGGGGAGGCCAGTCGAGCGGGTCCCACCGGGCCGTGGGGCTGTCTGTCTGTCCTGGAAGAGGACAGACACCGCCACCTGTAGGAGGTGTTGTGGGTGGTTGTGAGGCGTCCAGTCCTATACACTGGGCACTGTGCAGTGACACACTGGCTGTTGTGTGTTCTGTATCAGTCTGAGGGTCCCGTGGAGGGGGGGCCAGTCCCACCGGGCCCTGGGGCTGTGTGTCTGTCCTGGAAGAGGACAGACACCGCCACCTGTAGGAGGTGTTGTGGGTGGTTGTGAGGCGTCCAGTCCTATAC
The DNA here is from genome assembly GCF_964261635.1 of Lissotriton helveticus. Classification (NCBI taxonomy): domain Eukaryota; kingdom Metazoa; phylum Chordata; class Amphibia; order Caudata; family Salamandridae; genus Lissotriton; species Lissotriton helveticus. Next base: position 20,276,184 of record NC_136071.1, on the reverse strand, counting down.
ACTGGGCACTGTGCAGTGACACACTGGCTGTTGTGTGTTCTGTGTCAATCTGAGGGTCCCGTGGAGGGGGCCAGTTCAGAGGCCCCGAGCGGGTCCCACCGGGCCCTGGGGCTGTCTGTCTGTCCTGCAGGAGACAGACACCGCCCCTTCTCTTGTGCTCACGTTCAGCCTTCTGATCTGTCTCCCAGCGGGGGGTGCCAGAGTGAAGGATTCTGGGAAGGCGCAGCTCCTGGGTGATCAAACGCGTCCTTCCCGCCCTTGGCCTACTTGTGATGGCGAAGATGCGAGGTGCTCCGCGGGGGGGGGGGGGGGGGGCAGCTCAGGGAGGGGTGGGGCTCCGCGGGGGGCAGCTCAGGGTAGGGGGGGAGGTCCTAGCCCCCCTCCCTGAACAGAGTCGATGCCACCAGTGAGCTTCTTCCCATTCAGCGAATTTCTTGGAAAGTTTCAAGCTTTTGTTGCTAAAGGGCTTGTTTGGTTCCCAGCACTGTGCCCCCCTCCCCCCACACACACACTGCTCGCTCCCCCTCCCCCTCTCTTCTCTGCACCATGACACGTCCTCTTCACTCCATCCCACCCCGTCTCAGCCCGCTCCTTCCTTCTGACACTTGTCACTCCTCACCTCTTCCTCTCCTTTCGACTCCTCGGTTCTGTGATTCCCTTAGACTGCCACGGATTCCTTGCTTCCGCTCTGATCTTTCTGTCATTGCATCCAGCAGTTCTGTAAAGCAAAATGAGGCGCCCCCCCTACAGAATGCGACGAGGGGGTACTGAGTTTCCAATATGTTACGGATACTCATGTGCCTCTGGCTGAAGGGGGCCCCTATGAAGGGTGCTGCGGGGGCCTCTGTCGCACCCTGAATTGAACATTAGTGAGGTCTGTGGAAGGGGCTTGGTCCAGGGTTTCAATCACTCCTTTCATGCTCACTCAATGTTAGACCCCGCCCCCTTTTTCTCTCCATAAGTCGTCACCCTCCATGTCTTACACTTCAACTTTTTTCTTTTCAGCTTATTCTTCTCACTCCCTCACGCCTCCTTCTCTTCACCACCCCCAAACACACAACACACCCCCCCACCTGTAAGCACTGCATTTTCCTTTACCTCAACAAGAGGTTAATTTGTAAAACAATAAGTGCTCGGGTCCTCGTCAGGATGGGGCAGCGCAAAAAACTACGTCCAGGGAAAACCTGGGGGCATATGTATGAATGGAATTTTTAGTCGCAAACACTGCGAATCGCAAAAAAGCAGCATTGGCGACAAAAAATTCAGAAAACGGGATGTATTAGGAAAATCGCATTGCAAATTTAAGGAATCGCAAAATTCCTTAATTTTGCGTAAGCTTTAAGGAATCGCAAATTGCGATTCCTTAAATGCTATGTAACAAGCACTCAAGTTTTGCGATTTCTCCTTAAGAAATCTCAAATTACCACCAACTTCAAGTTGGTGGTAATTTGCGATTTCTTTCACAAATGCACTTTTTCTGAAGCTGCCAGGTGGCGCACATACATGCCCTTAGGGCATGTATGTGCGCCATGTCCGCGCACATGCTAATTTCAAGCGTGCATCAGGGTGTCCTTATGACACCCTTGCACCCTTGAAATTATTCTCAATTTGCGATTCTCAAATTGCGAATCGCGAATTGAGAATGTCTTCCCATTCATTCCTATGGGCCTCCTGGCCCACAGGAGTGAATGGGAAAGTATTCCTTAATTGTAATTTCGCAATTTGCTAATCGCAAATAAGGAATACTAAGAAATCGCAAAAAAATTGCGCCTTTTTACATACATCCCATTTTGCAATTCACAAATAGCGATTCTCAAAAAATCGCTATTTGAGAATCGCAAACAGGGATTTTCATACATATGCCCCCTGGTTTTAGGATTGCGATGCGAGGATAAATTATTATTTTCTCCTCACATTTTGCTCTTTCCACATAGAAACGGTAAATCACCTTTAATGATTGTTTATGTGCAGGAAGGTGTCACTTCCTGCGTATAAACAATCGCCGCTACAGCGCAGGCACCCTTACAATGTTGTAGAAGGGTGTCTGCGCTGGCACTAGGCAGCTTTTTTAGCACCAGCACTAGGAGAAATGCAGGGGTGCACAGGATCTTTGTAAATACGGCGCATCCCTGCGTTTTGAAAATGTTGGAGTGCGGCTTTGCCAAATTTGGCGTTACATAGCCCTCCGACATTTTCTTGTGCATATCGCCCCTTCTGTGACTCAGCTAAAAGTGTGCACTAGAAATGCACTAGAGACGGGCGAGCCAACAAATTAGCAGGGAGAGCCGAGCCGTGGGTCTGGCTCGGATCTATGGGGCCGATTACGATGGCGGGCAGATCGCCACCACTGGGCCAGCAGCTAGGATCGCCAGCCTTGCGGTGGCGAACCTCCTGCCATCAACCTCAATATTCCCACCGCCAAATTAGGATGGCGGTGGGAATGGGAATGGTACCGCGGCGGACAGAAAGACCGTCAGCCGTGGTCCCGCAAGGTGGTCCTATTCCGCCCGCCTTGCGGGACATGGTACAATGGGGGTATTTTGGCGGTGCCTTTCAGGCACCGCCCTGTGTATTTGGATGCCTGTCTTGTTTGGTGGAGATCCCGCCGCAAAAAGGCAGGTGGTGAATGCCTTTGGGGGCCCGTTGCGGGCCCCTGGGAGGGTGGGGTGCTGCATGTGGGGTGTACCTATGGTACCTGCTGCATTTGCATGTACAAGGTGGCAGGCATCACACGGTACCTGTCATGTTGTACATACATATGCAAAACATGTATTTTTACAATGTTGGGGGTTGTTGCCGCCCGCCGCAATGTAAAAATACGGGATGCGCCCGCCAGTGTGGTGGGTGCGTTGTAATTTGTATTGCGGGACCACCGCACCTATGGCGGGCGGTCCCTTTTGACTATGTGATGGAGGGCGGACAAATCAAACATCGAGTGTAAAATGATAAGGTCTCTTCAAAATTCAACATTTACCATTTGGAGGCTTTGACGTTACTACGTCACTTTAGAGCACTGCACTGAGAAGTGCTTATTAGAAGTGCTACTTTTTAAGTGTGAACCAATCACATTCCACAAGTGCATATTCATAGTTTCTATTCAGAAAAGGGGGTGGTGATGAACAGAGTGTCTGAATTAAGCAGACCACTCTTACCCAGTCCAAAGATCAGGGCTTGATCCATCACCGTTATTTATCTCACTGCCCCATCCCAGCTCAGAACCTGGCTATATGCAAATTAGTCTGTCCCTGGCCCAGTGCATCATGGGAACAGGGCAGACCAAACTACCAAGCCAATTCTTCACCAGAAAGGAGACAAGCTACCGGGGATAGTTTCTATGCACAGGGCACAGGATGTTCTCAAACCTGGTTTCCCAGTTTCAAATTCAGCAGCTGTGGTCGTAAGGCCACATCCCAGGTAGAGGAAGGGTGGGAGGCAAGCAGAAGCCACACGAAAGCTCGGCTCGTAATAGGCTTGAGGTTCGAAGAGGAGCATCGCCCCACTGCTTTAACCCCATGCGTGCGCATGACGGAACCACGCCATCATGAGCCACGGACGGTATGCGCTCATGAGGGTGTGGTCCCGTCATGCGTCTGCCGCTCCTCCCACGCGGCATTACTTCCCTGCCTGTGCGGGCGAATTAATGAGCGGGCATGGTCATGACGGAACCACGCCGTCATGAGCACATGCCGTCCGTGACTCATGACGGCGTGGTTCCGTCATTAACACGGAAGCACTGCGCGCCGGCGGTATTCGCGGCGCAGGGAAGGGGTTAAGGCAGTGCAGAGGAAAAAGGAATTGATAATACCGAAATGCCTTATTATCATTTCCTTTTTCCCTTCCTAGGTGCAGGGAGGGCGGGGCTGGCAGGAGCAAGGGCCGGGGGAGGAGTGGTTTGCACTCCCTAAGTGCGCATGACTGTTTGGCCGGCCCTCTTAGCCCAGCCAAACAGTTCTGTGCACTTTGCATGTTCCCCATCAGGCTGCGGACTAGTGAGGAACATGCTCAGGCTCCCTCTCCCCATCTGAGTGCGGAACGACAGCGCTCAGACCAATCACATCGCTGTAATGCAGCATTGTGATTGGCTATGGCGAACTTAGAGGGACCAATCACAACGCTGCCTTGCAGCATTGTGATTGGCTTAGGGACCCTTTGAACTTGGGTGCTTGTCCTGCGGTGAGGAGACAGGAGAGGCTGCAGAGAGGCTGTGGCTGGCGCCACAAGCAGCAGGTAAGTTTTATTACTTTTTGTTAATTTATTTATTTATTACCCCATCCCTCCACACCTCCCCTTGCCCCCCCCTTAGTTCCCTACCAACCGCAACTTGGTTCCAACCGGACCTTGAGCAGAGCCAGGCTTCAGGCTCGAGCTTACAACGGCTCGCCCACCTCTAGTATGTACTTCACAGGAGTAACCGGCTACAGGGAAAACGGAATACCGAAACACAACGTCCTGGAAACAGCCAACACTCTTAGGGCCCGATTCACAGAACTAACTTTAGACAAAATCCTAAACTTACTACTTTTTGTATTCACAGAAGGCACTTACTCATTTCAGTATTCACAGAAGTTAGGACTCCTAACTTTAGGACTCCTAAACTGAGAAAAATTCTAACTTTAAGACTTTCGGTATTCACAGAAGGCATTTAGGAGTCCAAAAGTTAGGACTCCGAACTTCTGTGAATGCCGAAATGAGTTGCAGGCACATGCATCAATATTGCATTTTGCGATTCCTTAATTGCGAAAAATAAGGAATCGCAATTAAGGAATTGCAAAATGCAATGCATCAAGAAATCGCTAAATGAATTGTGATTTCTTACTATTCCTTAATTGCGAGTCGCAAATTGCGAGTCGCAATTAAGGAATACCTCGCCATTCATTCCTATGGGCCTAGAGGCCCATAGGAATGAATGGGAAGACATTCTCAATTTGCGATTAGCAATTAGCGAATCGCAAATTGAGAATGCGATTTCAAGGGTGCAGGGGTGTCCAAATGACACCCTGTTGCACCCCTGAAATCAATCTGTGCACATATGTTTGCACACACATGCCCTTAGGGCATGTGTGTGCACAACATGAAACTTTGAAAAATGCACAAAAGTGCATTTTTCAAAGTTTTCACAAATTACCATGAGGTTCAACCTCATGGTAATTTGCTCCCCTTAATTGCGAAATCGCAATTTTTTCAAGTTTCATGCATTGCATTTAAGGAATCGCAAGATGCGATTCCTTAAATGCAATCGCAATTTAAGAATTCGCAAATATTTGCGAATTCTCAAATTGCAAGGGCCTTCACCCTTCATGCATTCCAAAATCAGATTTTGCGATCGCAAACGGCCGATTTTTGCGATTCGCACCGTTTGCGATCGCAAAATCCTTTGATGCATGTGCCTGTAAGTGCCTTCTGTGAATACCAAAATGGTAGTAAGTTTAGGATTTTGTCTTAAGTTAGTTCTGTGAATTGGGTCCATAGGGAATACAAGATTAAATAAAACAGGAATTATAAAAACAGGAACTAAGGCCTGATTTCTATGTTGGAGGGTGAACAATGGTGGCAGAGTGCCCTCCCTGCCAACATAATGCCCCCCCCTCGATTTAGAGTCGGGCCGACCATAGGTTTGACGATGGTGGCGACTACGCCATCTCCGCTGTGGTCAAACCCTTACTCCGTGGGGCCGTCAAAGGTTTGTCTATATGCCCACCCACTTAAGTTAGACGAGCGGGCATACAAATGATTTCTAATGCCCACAAGGAACAACCTGACAGTAAGGGGCATTGAAAAGCACTCAACGCCCCCTCGCCGGGGAGGGGGGACATTGTTTCCGTTTTTTTAATAAATAATCCAGCTCTGGGATTTTCTTTTTTAGATGAAAAAAAAGTTGTACGTTTGATGCACGCCTCCGTCACGCTGACGGAGCTCTCTGTAAACCTTACAGCACATTTCACTGCCGCTCCTGGAAATGCAAAATATGACAGGCCGAGTACACTTGTCACGGTGGGAGTAAAGTGCCCCGCCATGGCGACAGCAATTACTCTGCCTGTAAAAATATAAACAGCCATACATCGCTGACATGAATCATTTGAAATGATTTACGTTCATTGGTCAGAAATCAATCAGTGTTTTTGCCGATCAAGTTAAAGATCTGAACATAGGGACCCGAGGTAGTGTCTGTTTTGAACTACTGCCGGGTCTGAGACCCAGAGGGACCCGGCCCACTTAAAGCCCTGACTGGAAACTAAAGTCAGCCCTTGCAAGAGTGGCCAGGAATGGCACTGGGGTGGCTTTCATGGTTGGGTCTGGGCAGCCCACCCTGCTCTGAAGGCAGCCCCCTGCCCTGCAGCCCCCCCCCCATACACCAGAGTGACGGAATCCCTCTCTCACAGGCTCCGCCCCCCCTCCCCCCAGTGGTTTGCTGTTCCTCCCTCCCTATTCCTCGACTTGCTGGATACCCTTCCCGAGTTTTCCTCTTTCCTTCTCTCTTCCTCTTCTTTTCCACTTCCCTCCCTCTCTCTCTCTTCCCTTCTTCGGCCCCGTTCAGAGCCTGGTTCTCCCCCCCACTTCCTCTCTTCTCCCCCCTCCTTTGTCCTTTTCACCCCCCCCCCTTCTCTCACTGCTCCTTCCTCCCCAGCCCCCCCTCCCTGCTTTGCTCCCAGTGTTTCTATTGTTCTCCCCTCTCCTCGCCCCCCCGCCCCTCCCTCCTTTGACCCCTCACAGGTGACCCTCCTTCGATCGATCAGCCCCGTCTCTGTGCCGATGAGCTCTCGCCCCCTCCCCCCCCCGCCCTCTCTCCCCTCTGCTTCTCTCACTCTTTCCCTCTCTCCCTTCAAACCCTCACTCTCCCCTCTTACCCCTTCCTTTCCTTTTCCCTCCATGCCTCTCTACCTCTCCCCCTCCCCATCAGTCCCCCCTCCCTGCCACCTCTCACCCCCCCTCGTTATCTCGCCCCCCCCATCACTGCCTCCGTGCTTCTCTTCCCCTGCTTCCCTCCTTCCCTCCACGCCTGTCCGCCCCGTGGTCACCCTTCCATGCTTTGTTCACACTCCCTCCCTCCCTCTGCTGTTTCCACGCCCCCTCATCAGCCCCTCCCCTGCCTGTGGTTCCCTCTCACCCCCCCTGCCTTTTGTTCAGAGTCCCCGCCCCCCCCCTCGCACTTGTCTCTGGTCCTTCGAGGCGCTCCTCAGCGGCGGTGAATCTCACCTCTGACTGTCACCGCCGCCTCTGCTCGGCGGCACCTGTGGGGGGCGACCCCGGCCCTGCCCCCCCTCACAGCCATGTCTTGCGACACCAGCTCCCCCGCTCCTAGAAGACGCCCCTCTTTTCTCACACCACTACCCACACTCCTCTGTGCTCCCTGCAGAATCACCCCTCCCCTCAAAGTGCTCCCACAGGACCCCCCCGGCCCCCCTCCCCTCAAAGTGGTCCCTGCAGGACCCCCCTCCCCTCAATGTGCTCCTCCCCGCAGGACCCCCCTCCCCTCAATGTGCTCCCGCAGGACCCCCCTCTCCTCAATGTGCTCCCCGCAGGACCCCCCTCCCCTCAATGTGCTCCCTGCAGGACCCCCTCCCCTCAATGTGCTCCCCACAGGACCCCCCTCTCCTCAATGTGCTCCTTACAGGACCCCCCTCCCCTCAATGTGCTCCCCGCAGGACCCCCCTCTCCTCAATGTGCTCCCCGCAGGACGCCCCTCCCCTCAATGTGCTCCCTGCAGGACCCCCTCCCCTCAATGTGCTCCCCACAGGACCCCCCTCTCCTCAATGTGCTCCCCGCAGGACCCCCCTCCCCTCAATGTGCTCCCCGCAGGACCCC